>NW_027443353.1:0-48661 GCF_048569485.1 Anomaloglossus baeobatrachus | reverse complement strand
TCCGCGGCCAGAGCTTCTGTGATCCTGAGACCGTGCCATGAAGGCCGGGACCTTGTTGTTGTGTCGTGACGCCATGAGATCGACGTCCGGCGTTCCCCAGCAGTGGCAGATCTCTCGAAACACGTCTGGGTGAAGAGACCATTCCCCCACGTCCATGCCCTGACGACTGAGAAAATCTGCTTCCCAGTTTTCTACGCCCGGGATGTGAACTGCGGAGATGGTGAAGTCTGCGTTTTCCACCCACTGCAGAATCCGTCGGACTTCCTGGAAGGCTTGACGACTGCGAGTGCCGCCTTGGTGGTTGATGTAGGCGACGGCAGTGGCGTTGTCCGACTGGATTCGGATCTGCCTGCCCTCCAGCCACCGATGGAAAGCCAATAGGGCTAGATATACTGCCCTTATCTCCAGGATATTGATCTGAAGGGATGATTCTATTGGAATCCAGGTTCCTTGAGCCCTGTGGTGAAGAAAGACCGCTCCCCAACCTGACAGGCTCGCGTCCGTGGTGACCACGGCCCAGGTTGGGGGTAGGAAGGATTTTCCCCCGGGACAGAGATGTGGGGAGGAGCCACCACCGAAGAGATGTTTTGGTTGCGAGGGAAAGAGAGATGTTCTTGTCGAGAGAAGCCGAACTCTTGTCCCATTTGCGAAGAATGTCCCATTGGAGTGGCCGTAGATGGAATTGCGCAAATGGCACTGCCTCCATAGCTGCAACCATCTTCCCCAGGAAGTGCATGAGGCGCCTTAAGGAGTGTGACTGACCCCGAAGAAGGGACTGCACTCCCGCCTGCAGAGAAAGCTGTTTGTCCCACGGTAGCTTGACTAACGCTGGCTGGGTATGGAACTCCATCCCGAGGTAAGTCAGTGATTGGGTCGGCGTCAACTTGGATTTCGGGAAATTGATGATCCACCCGAACTGTTGGAGAGTCGCCAGAGTGACGGTAAGACTCCGTTGACACGCCACCAGAGAAGGAGCCCTGACTAGGAGATCGTCCAAGTAAGGGATCACCGAGTGGCCCTGAGAGCAGGAGAAACACCAGTTTCGGTTCCCCAAACGTACACGCAATACGTTTCTTGATCACTCTAACTTCAGGGACGCTGTCCAGAAGCCCAGAGCGGTCCCGGACAAGCGCTTTACTAAGCGCCTCACTGACACGCGTTACCCCTTCCCATCTGAAGTCGTTAAGGGTTGGGCTCACTGTCCCAAGGTGGATCCTCCAGTCTCATGAGTTAGCGGATGCCACGGCCGTACGGCTAGCGGAGTCCAGGACGGCGTTCATGGTGTAGGACGAAAATGCTGATGCCTGAGAGGTCAAGGATGAAACATGCGGGGCAGAATTCCGCGTGACGACATTAATCTCAGTCAGACATGCCGAGATTGCTTGGAGAGCCCACACGGCCGCAAAGGCCGGGGCAAAAGATGCGCCCGTAGCCTCATAAATAGACTTCACCAAGAGCTCTATCTGTCTGTCAGTGGCATCCTTCAGGGATGAGCCATCGGCAACAGACACAACGGACCTAGCGGCCAATCTAGAGACTGGAGGATCAACCTTGGGGGAGTGTGCCCAGCCCTTAACGACTTCAGGTGGAAAGGGATAACGCGTGTCAGTGTGCCGTTTAGCAAAGCGCTTGTCCGGAACCGCTCTGGGCTTCTGGACAGCGTCCCTGAAGTTAGAGTGATCAAAAAACGTATTGCGAGTACGTTTGGGAAATCGAAATTGGTGTTTCTCCTGCCGAGAAGCCGGCTCCTCTGCAGGAGGAGGTGGGGGTGAGAGATCCAACACCTCGTTGATGGACGAGATAAGATCATTTACTAAGGCGTCCCCTTCAGGGGCATCAAGGTTAAGGGTGAAGTCAGGGTCAGAGCCCTGAGCTCCCACGTCCGCCTCGTCTTCCTGAGAGTCCTCAAGCTGAGATCCAGAGCAGTATGAGGAGGCCGGGGAAGAGTCCCAGCGAGGCTGCTTAGCCGGCCTGGGGCTGCGATCCGGGCAGGAGTCCTCCGCCTGGGACCTAGGCTATCCTGGGAGCGCGATGCGGCGCGGACCGAGAAGGGCCTGGAGGAGACAAACGAACAGGGGCCGGGGCCTGTGAAGGGTCCGGTCTGGACTGTAATGCCTCAAGCAGCTTAGATGACCATTTGTCCATAGACTGTGCAATGGATTGAGAAAGTGACTGGGAGAGTGTCTCAGCGAAAGAGGCCAACGACGGTGTCTCTGTCCCTGCTGACTGCTAAGGGGGAGCAGGGGGATCTACATGAGCCGAGGGGCCCACCAGTGCCCGAGGCTCCGGCTGAGCAAGCGTGGCAGGAGTCGTGCATTGATCACAGTGAGGGTAGGTGGATCCCGCAGGCAACATAGCCCTACAAGAGGTACAGGCCGCGAAAAAAGTCTGTGTCTTAGGGGCTTTGCTCCTTGTGGACGACATGCTGTAAGCAATCGGTGTCTCTCAGGAGAGTGACCACTGAGGGTATATGGGAAAAGGGTATACAGCCTTTCCGAATATATATATATATATCCCGGCACCCTAGGGGAACCAGCACCGGGTGACCGGTGTGGGTTACCAACCGCTAACGAGCGGTGTGTCCTCCAGATTCCCTGTCGTGGATCCCCCGGAGCTGTAGAGCTTTGCAGCTGAGAAGCATACACCGGCAGAATGCCAAAAATGGCCGCCGGAGCTCTCAGGGGGGGCGTGGAGCCGCGGGCGGCGCCGGCAAAAAGCGGGAATCTGGAGGCCCCAAAGTGGTCAATGAGGGGGGGAGGAGACATGCAAAGATGCTCCAGCCCTCAAAGCCGACGTCATGTCGGTAATCCCGCCCTTACCCCTGACAGGCAGGCCCGGGGGCGGGATTTTTCGCGACTAGGCCGCGGCAAAGCCGGGGACTAAATTTACGACCGTGCCCGACAAGCAAGCACGGTGGGCGCGGAAGTCTGCCAAAAAAAAAAACGGACGGAACTACCGCGGGACTTCCGGGGAGAAGGAGCGACCACCCTCCCTGTACAGTCCCCACATGGGGACACAGAGTACCAAAAGTACTAAAGTTGCAGGGCCCGGTCCCTGGGGGTGAAGAAGCTCCGGTCCGGCAGGTTCCACCAGGGGCTGCGGATGGAGCACGGTCCCAGCACGTGGATGACCGTTTATGCTCCCACTTCTCCCAGAGCCGCATAAGGGATGGTGAAGGAGACGGCATGTGGCTCCAGCCTCTGTACCCGCAATGGATACCTCAACCTTAACAACACCGCCGACATAGTGGGGTGAGAAGGGAACATGCCGGGGACCCCATAGGGGTCCTCTTTTCTTCCATCCGTCATAACTATGTATGAGAATGCATGAGTGGATGTGTGCCTCCTTCCACACAAAGCATAAAACTGAGGAGCCCGTGGTCAACGGGAGGGTGTATAGGCAGAGGGGAGGGGTTACACTTTTTTAAAAGTGTAATACTTTGTGTGGCCTCCAGAGGCAGAAGCTATACACCCAATTGTCTGGGTCTCCCAATGGAGCGACAAAGAAATAGCAGATGGGAGCTGCCTCATTGATTAACATGGGTCCAAGTGCAATGCGAGAATTTTTCGCATTGCACTACTGCGAGAAAATCGCAAGTGAGAAGCCGGCCTAAGTGTCAGTGATCTGATCACTGATATAATCGCCTGCAGAACTTGATTTGATCACTGCAGGGAATTATAAGTGTCACGGCATCAGCAGCTCTCACACTTCACCTTACACATCATGCAGGCAGCATGGTCCGTAGTTCTGTAACCCTAGGTCATCATGGTGATGACGCAGGGTTAACAAGGTATCGCATAACAGGGGCCCAATCGCCAGGGAGACATACAGTTAGGTCCAGAAATATTTGGACAGTGACACAAGTTTTGTTATTTTAGCTGTTTACAAAAACATGTTCAGAAATACAAATATATATATAATATGGGCTGAAAGTGCACACTCCCAGCTGCAATATGAGAGTTTTCACATCCAAATCGGAGAAAGGGTTTAGGAATCATAGCTCTGTAATGCATAGCCTCCTCTTTTTAAAGGGACCAAAAGTAATTGGACAAGGGACTCTAAGGGCTGCAATTAACTCTGAAGGCGTCTCCCTCGTTAACCTGTAATCAATGAAGTAGTTAAAAGGTCTGGGGTTGATTACAGGTGTGTGGTTTTGCATTTGGAAGCTGTTGCTGTGACCAGACAACATGCGGTCTAAGGAACTCTCAATTGAGGTGAAGCAGAACATCCTGAGGCTGAAAAAAAAGAAAAAATCCATCAGAGAGATAGCAGACATGCTTGGAGTAGCAAAATCAACAGTCGGGTACATTCTGAGAAAAAAGGAATTGACTGGTGAGCTTGGGAACTCAAAAAGGCCTGGGCGTCCACGGATGACAACAGTGGTGGATGATCGCCGCATACTTTCTTTGGTGAAGAAGAACCCGTTCACAACATCAACTGAAGTCCAGAACACTCTCAGTGAAGTAGGTGTATCTGTCTCTAAGTCAACAGTAAAGAGAAGACTCCATGAAAGTAAATACAAAGGGTTCACATCTAGATGCAAACCATTCATCAATTCCAAAAATAGACAGGCCAGAGTTAAATTTGCTGAAAAACACCTCATGAAGCCAGCTCAGTTCTGGAAAAGTATTCTATGGACAGATGAGACAAAGATCAACCTGTACCAGAATGATGGGAAGAAAAAAGTTTGGAGAAGAAAGGGAACGGCACATGATCCAAGGCACACCACATCCTCTGTAAAACATGGTGTAGGCAACGTGATGGCATGGGCATGCATGGCTTTCAATGGCACTGGGTCACTTGTGTTTATTGATGACATAACAGCAGACAAGAGTAGCCGGATGAATTCTGAAGTGTACCGGGATATACTTTCAGCCCAGATTCAGCCAAATGCCGCAAAGTTGATCGGACGGCGCTTCATAGTACAGATGGACAATGACCCCAAGCATACAGCCAAAGCTACCCAGGAGTTCATGAGTGCAAAAAAGTGGAACATTCTGCAATGGCCAAGTCAATCACCAGATCTTAACCCAATTGAGCATGCATTTCACTTGCTCAAATCTAGACTTAAGACGGAAAGACCCACAAACAAGCAAGACCTGAAGGCTGCGGCTGTAAAGGCCTGGCAAAGCATTAAGAAGGAGGAAACCCAGCGTTTGGTGATGTCCATGGGTTCCAGACTTAAGGCAGTGATTGCCTCCAAAGGATTCGCAACAAAATATTGAAAATAAAAATATTTTGTTTGGGTTTGGTTTATTTGTCCAATTACTTTTGACCTCCTAAAATGTGGAGTGTTTGTAAAGAAATGTGTACAATTCCTACAATTTCTATCAGATATTTTTGTTCAAACCTTCAAATTAAACGTTACAATCTGCACTTGAATTCTGTTGTAGAGGTTTCATTTCAAATCCAATGTGGTGGCATGCAGAGCCCAACTCGCGAAAATTGTGTCACTGTCCAAATATTTCTGGACCTAACTGTAAGCGATTCCTCTCCCTACCTCCTGAATGTTGCGACCCGCGATCGTTACTTCACCTCACAGGCCGTGCATCCGGCATGATCTGTGAGGCACTCCATAGTTGGGTGACCCAGCGTCGTCACGTTGACGACCCAGGCAGCGATTGGATCCCTGTAATCACATTACAGGGGCCCGATCGCCAGGGAAAAGTGATTCCTTTCCCCGCCTCCTGAATGTTGCGATCGTATTGATCGTAGCATTTAGGGGGTTAAACTACTGGGAGCGGCGCAGTCACCACTCCTGGCAGTGAGCGCCGGGTCCAGGCCACAAGATCAGTTGGAGATCTGGCTGCGATGGCGGGGGTACAGCGATCACCATGGCATACTGGATACGTCTTTGGTCAGAATGGCATGGACTTTCATCATGACGTACCCAAAACGTCAAATGTCGTGTAGAGGCTAATGATGGTTTGTTGGTTTTATCTAGAGGTTTTAATTTTATTTTGCTTCTTCATTGATTGGTATTTATTTGAATGGCAACTTACCTGTTGAGATTACCGGGCTGGCTGGTATTCGCCCGGGACAACAAATTAGTTGTAGTAGGGGTGGATCCCCTGAAAAAGAAAAATAAGAATGTATATGAGGGATTTGGAATTGTGGGGATTATGGATCTATTGATGAAAAATGTTCTAATGATGACACTGTCTGGAAAACATGGATAAGAATGGGATATTGTGCAAAAATTGTTATGGTTAATATAGCAAGATAGTATTAACCCCATCACAACCTAGGATGTAACGGTACATCCAAAATCATGAAGGGGTGATCACCGCTGGCTGCTGCGGTGAGCCACTGGCGATCCCTGCACATGTCTGCCGATTAGAACAGTTGACATGCGTGGCTAACAGGCACAGGTGGATCCGCAACACATCCATGCCTGTTAACCACTTAAATCGCGCTGTCAAAATGTGACACTGCGTTTTAAATCGCTGCAGCGGGAAACGCGCCTTTCCCTGCTGCCATCGGAGGCCCCGTGATGTGATTGTAGCGTCCACGGGGCCTTAGGTTACTCATCAGTGGGCCAGTGATTCTTTGGGGTAGCTGTGACTGGCCTGATCCGGTTTCATGACCCCGTCGGCTACATGAAAAAAAACACAAAAACAGCAAACGGACAAGTGTCCAATACAGACGGGGATGGAATGAAGGTGACAGGCCCCTGGGAAGCACGTCACCGGTTGCAGTAGTGACTGGGGTCCCGGCCTACTCCGCCGCTGACCCTTCCTGCGACTAGTCCTCTCCCAAGGGCAGTACTGGATGCTCAGCGGGGATGCTTTGCAGCGCAACACTTGGCATGCGGCCAGGAATTAGCCGCCGCTGCACAGTCTCTCTCCGGGGCAGGTGTTAGGTGCAGCCGGGACAGTATCGCTTCCCACGGACGAAGAGGGGTGCCCAGGAAGGTTGGTGAGAACGGGGGCAGCAGTCCATGGGAGCGCCGGAGCGCAGGGCAGTGGCAGTTACTCACAGAGTCAGGTTTTTCTCCTCCATGCACAACTCTGTACTCTTCCCCGGTCCCGGTCCGTAGTGGCGGCAGCCTTAACCTCTCGTGGGTCGGACCTCTGTCCCATCTCCCCAGGCTCTCTCTCTCTCTCTGCTGTCACGCCCCAGCAACCCGAACTAGAGCTCTGTACCTCTTCTGTGCTCAATCCCGTGCTCTGGCGACTGCACCCCTTTTAGTCCACGAGTGCAAGTGCCGGGTCCCGTCTCTCCCTAGATGTTACTGGCCCCAGCTTGGTTGTGCTGTCTGTTTGGTGTTACATCCAGACAGCTCTGTTCTGCCTCCCTGAAGGCCTGACAGCCTCCCTGAGGGGAGCTGCACACTGTGCGTCGGCTCTGTTTCGTGTCTAAGCTTGTTCTGCCGGGCCAATAGTGTCTCTACTCCTAACTGCCTATGCCCACACCTTTGCAAGTTGTCATGGCTACTTGGGTTTGCTAAGAACTGGCTGAGTCACTTCCTAACTGTGTTTGTAGAAACATTGTTAACCCTTTCCTAGTGACTGCTTCTCCCTGCTGTATGGTGGTGTGAGGTGTGTGTAGAACTTACCAGATTAACATCTTGACCTGCCCAGGGAGGATATAATGATATACCCTGTAGCGACTAGTCTCAGGGGCGCTACATGATCACGGGCAGCCGATGGTTGTCATGGTAGCGACAGGTCATGTGATGACTCCTGTCGCTATCATGACATAGTTCCTGTTAAAGCCGGCAAAGCAGCAGCTGTAATAAGAACGCAGCATTTCTGCTGATCAGAACTGTGCTGCTCTGATCAACAGAAATAAATGAGCGATCAGACTTCTGATCCTTATAGTCCCCTAGTGGGATTAGTAAAATAAAAAAAAGTAAAAAAAAAGTGGATGGGTGGGTCAGTCTTTTCATATTAGTATTACACTCCCCAAAAAAATAAGACCTAGTACTTTTTTTGGGGCAAAAAATTTTTCGTGGAAGTACGGTAGTGCGTTTTTGTAAGAAGGATAAGATTGAAGTATCGGGATTGGGTGGGTTAGCATGTAGTGTTTTTAATGATGGTTTGTTGGTTTTATGTATAAGTTTTAATTTTATTTTGCTTCTTCATAGATTGGTATTTATTTGAATGGTGACTTACCTGTTGAGATTACCGGGCTGGCTGGTATTCGCCCGGGACAACAAATTAGTTGTAGTAGGGGTGGATCCCCTGAAAAAGAAAAATAATAAGGATGTATATGAGGGATTTGGAATTGTGGGGATTATAGGTCTATTGATGAAAAATGTTGTAATGATGACATTGTCTGGATTACATAGATAAAGGGGGTGTTACACGCAGCAATATTACTGGTGAAAGCACCCGCCCCGCTGTTTGTGCGTCACAGGCAAATTGCTGCCCGTGGCGCACAAAATCGTTAGGAGCCGTCAAACAGACTTACCTTCCCTGCAACGTTGCTGTTGCCGGTGAACCGCCTCCTTTCTAAGGGGGCGGTTCATGCGGCGTCACAGCGACGTCACTAAGCGGCCGTCCAATAGAAGCGGAGGGGCGGAGATGAGCGGCCGTAACATCCCGCCCACCTCCTTCCTTCCGCATTGCCGTCAGCCGCAGGTAAGCTGTAGCTCGTCGTTCCCGAGGTGTCACACGTATCGATATGTGCTGCCTTGGGAACGACGAACTACCTGCGACCTCTACAATCAACGATGTTTTGAAAAGGAAAGACGTGTCAACGATGGACGATAAGGTGAGTATTTTCCATCGTTAACGGTCGTTCCTTCCTGTCACACGCAACGACGTCGCTAACGATGCCGGATGTGCATCACGGAATCCGTGACCCTGGCGATATATCGTTAGATACATCGTTGCGTGTAACGGGGCCTTAAGAATGGGATATTGTATAAAAATTGTTATGGTTAATATAGCAATATAGTATTAACCCCTTCATAACCTAGGATGTAACGGTACATCCAAAATCATGAAGGGGTGATCACCGCTGGCTGCTGCAGTGAGCCAGTGGCGATCCCTGCACATGTCTGCTGATTAGAACAGCTGACATGTGTGGCTTACAGGCACAGGTGGATCCGCGATCCACCCACGCCTGTTAACCACTTAAATCGCACTGTCAAAATGTGACAGTGCGTTTTAAATCGTTGCAGTGAGAAACGCGCATTTCACCGCCGCCATCGGAGGACCATGATGTGATCACCGGCAGCTAAAGACTGTCATGGTAGCGACAGGTCACGTGATGAATCCTGTCGCTATTATGTCATAGTTCCTCTTAAAGCCGGAAAAGCAGCAGCTGTAACAACAACGCAGCATTTATGCTGATCAGAGCTGTGCTGCTTTGATCAACAGAAATGAATGAGCGATCAGACTTCTGATCCTTATAGTCCCCTAGTGGGATTACTAAAATAAAAATAGTAAAAAAAAGAGGATGGGAGGGTCAATCTTTTCATATTAGTATTACACTCCCCGAAAATAAGATCTAGTGCTTTTTTCGGGGCAAATAAAATATAAGACAGTGTCTTTTTTTCGTGGAAGTACGGTAGTGCGTTTTTGTAAGAAGGATAAGATTGAAGTATCGAGATTGGGTGGGTTAGCATGTAGTGTTTTTTTTTTTTAAACTCGTTTTATTGAAGGTTAAGTAAGACATTACATTATAGGATAAGTCAGCAATTTGTACTTTACAAGTATACACGTATACTGTTTGATAAGCAGGGTAATAAAGCAACAACAATTAAATCAACAACTATTACTTTCAATCTGGCCTTAGCACATTAATCATTGCAGAGGTGTCAGTTCTCGAAAGATATCCATTCTGGGGCAAAAAGCCCACACCAATAAGAGAAGCGCAACCCAGATTACAGAGGTCTCGTAATATCCCCAATACATTATATCATAAACCACGTATTTCTCCTTTCCACCCGTCGGAGTACCATTAGTTACTATCACGCCAGTACCGACTGTAGGCTATCAGCTAGGGAGCCGGGTGATCCTCCGGTCAAGGGCGAGCCCATCCATCTACCCCATATTTTGTCGAATTTATTTAAAGAACCTCTTATCTTATAAACATAGTGTTCTGACGGAATTATAGCATTTACCAATGCAATCCATGAGGCTCTAGTTGGAGGGTGGATGCCCATCCAATTTAGTATAATGCCCTTCCGGGCCAAAAATAATACCTTTTTTATTAGCAAGTTTTCACTTTGGGACCAGGAGCGTACATCCACCACCCCAAATAGACACAGAATTGGGCACAGAGCAACTCCTTTCTGAAGTATGGTGGACAGAGTCGTTACAACCTCACTCCAATAGGAGAGAATGACCCGGCAATCCCATATCATGTGCCAGAAATCAGCACCGTCTCTCCCGCATCTTGGACAACCCACCCCCACCAGATTATTCACCTTTTTCATCTTGTTCAGTCTCTGAGGAGTCATATAACTTTGGTGTATTATGTATAACTGAATCAGTCTATTATTGACTGCAGGAGAGACTAGCGTGTGGGATTCGACAATGTCGTCCCACACTACATCATCAATTTCAGGGATCCTGACACTCCACCTCTCCCGGACAGAAAGAGGACTGTTCATGGCCTTGGCCCGGATAAGGGAGGAGTACAATTTGGAAATGAGGCCTCCAGGGCCCTGTGATCTGATAATTCCAATGACTGGAAAGGAAGAGAATCTAATCCCACGACCAGAGAACTGAGCCCGAAAGGCGTGCCTAATCTGGAGATACTGAAACCCATGAGATTCCGGCAAATCAAATTCTGCACGCAGTTGCGCAAAGGGGCGGAGATCACCATCCCGGACCAGTGATCCCAGGGAGACTATTCCTCGATTCCTCCATTCGCCAAACCCCGGCAGCCCACAAAAGTGTGGAAGGTCCAGGTTATCCCATAGGGGTATCTCAGTTGGCATATCATGGAAACCAAAAATGGTTTTAGCCTCTTTCCAGACCCTGGCCCCCAGTTTGTGTATTGGGAGGACCCAACCCTCAGGAGCCCTCTTGTGGTCCGTCAACAATGGCCATAGGAGATCCATACCTGTGAGCTCTGCCAGAAGACCCTCCGGAGAACCCCTCACCCCAGGAAGTGTCCATTGTCCCAAATATTTCAATTGTCCGGCCAGATAGTATATGTACAGATCAGGAAGGGCCATACCCCCCATGTCCCTGGGTCTCTGTAATTTGGCCAATTGGACCCTTGATCTGGAAGGACCCCAGACAAAGGTGATCATTAAAGATTCCAGGGACCGAAAGAAAGAGCGAGGAATCTGTACGAATACATGTTGGGTTATGTAAAGACACTTTGGTTGCACTATCATTTTAAGGAGATTAATTCTTCCCGCCACTGAGAGCGGGAGTTGGCTCCATCTATTAAATTTCTCCCCGAGGTGTGATAATAAGGGGGCAATATTTCTTGCTATCATCTCCGAAGGGTTTCCCGTCAATATAATCCCCAGGTATTTAAAATGATCCACCACTGGAACTCTACATATGTGGGTGTTCATCATTTCCTTCCTGTCCCGAGATAGGAAGAGGAGGTACGATTTTGACCAATTTATTGACAGGCCCGAGAACTCCCCAAATCGGTCGATTAACTCTACGGCTCTAGGAATGGAGGAATCCGGGTCAGAAGCAAACAATAACAGGTCGTCTGCATACAGAGACAAACGTTCATCTCCCTTACGATGTCTCACTCCCCGGTAGATTGGGTCCGTCCGAATGCGCACTGCCAACGGTTCCATGGCAAGGGCGAACAGAAGAGGGGATAGAGGACACCCCTGCCTGGTTCCCCTCCCCAAAGGGAAAGTTTCCGATACTCCGCCTCCCACCTGAATGTTAGCCGTTGGAGCTTTATATATAATCTCAATCCATCTAATAAAATCGTTGCCGAAACCAAATGCCCGCAGTACCTCCAGCAGGTATGGCCATTCTATAGAGTCAAAGGCCTTGGCCGCATCCAGGGAGACCAAAGCCCAATCCTCCTCTAACTTGGTGCCCATCTGTAGAATCACCTGTGCCCTCCTCAGATTATCCGAGGTACTTCTACCCGGAATGAATCCAGACTGATCCTCATGTATTATGGAGGAGATCACTTTATTGAGTCTAGTTGCTAGAATTTTAGTAAGAATTTTGTAATCAGAGTTCAACAGAGAGATCGGTCTGTATGAGCCACAATCCAATGGATCCTTATCTGGTTTCAATAGTAGCACGATGGTTGCCTCATAGAAGGAATCAGGTAACCGTCCCCTGCGGAACGAAGCCTCAGCCGTCTCCAGGAGAGCTGGAGCCAGCTCCCCCCTATACTTGTCAAATATTTCAATCGGGAGTCCATCTGGGCCAGACGCCTTACCCCTATTGAGGGCTCCCATCGCCTCCACCATCTCTTCCATGCTAATGGGCTCATCCAAGGCCGACCTCTGGGCCAAAGTCAGTCTGGGAAACTCCAGATCCCGCAAGTATTCAGCGATCTCCTCCCTTGACACAGTCAGCCTGGACTCATATAGGTTCCTATAGAAGTCCAGAAACACCTTCAGAATGCCAGTGACGGAGGTGATTGAATCGCCACCGGAGTCTCTGATCTTAAGGACCGCAGGTGAGCTAGTGGATTGGCGCACCAGGAACGCAAGTAAACTACTAGATTGGTTCCCTTGCTCAAAATATCTCTGGTTCATGAAGAAGACATGTCTCTTAGCCTTATCTTGCAGGAACAAAAGATATTTCCTCCCAGCCTGTAGCCACTGGAATCTGTTTCCTTCAGAAGGGTCTGAGGTAAATCTATGTTCAAGCACTCTATTTTGAGTGGCCAATTCCTCCTCCTCTCTGGCCGCCTGTTTCTTGACATAAGAGATAGAGGAGTGACAGCAACCCCTCAAATACGCCTTAAGCGCGTCCCAATAGGCCGAGTGATTCTTTTCCACGGAGTTCGTCTCGGTGTATGCCCTGAGCTGATCAGGAATCCTGTCATTGGTACCAAAGAGTGACAGCCACCAAGGGTTAATCTTCCGTGACACTTTACGAGATTTACAACCCTCCCACTTAATGCTGACAAATACCGGAGAGTGGTCTGATACTGATCTGGGTAGATGACACACCGATTGTATATGGGCACAGACTCTTTCATTTCCACAGATGTAATCAATTCTAGACAATGAGTTTTTCCCTGGGGTATAACATGTGTATTCTCTCAGTACTGGGTTAAAAAAACGCCACATGTCGCACCACCCCACCTCCTGGAGGAATGCACTCAATCTAGTTTGCATCGTAGGGGAGATCGGGACCTGTCGGGTGTTGAATCTATCCAGCCCTGTGTTACTAATGAAATTGAAGTCCCCCATGCAGAGCACCAAGGCTTGTGGGAATTGTGAGGCAAACTTAGCCGCTTCATACAAAATTGAGATTCCCATCGCAGGGGGGATGTATATAGCTAAGATCACTATCATGATCCCATCGATGTGAGCCTGGATAAACACATACCTCCCATCATTATCCTTTATAATCTTACCCGGGTCCCACCGCAATGCTTTATGGACTAGTACCGATACTCCCCTCGAATATGAGGAATGAACAGAGTGAGCTGACCATTGAACCCAAGGCTTCTGAAGCACTCTCGTGGTTTCCAACAACAAATGGGTCTCTTGTAAACATACAATCTGAGCTTTGGATTTTTTGATATGTGCGAATACTGCCGCCCGTTTCCTGGATGTGCCCAGTCCCCTAACATTCCATGTCATCAAGCTTAAAGCCATTGAAATGTATCTCTTACTGAATTAATAGGGAAATGTCAAAAACTTAACCCACAGTAGAACTTGGGCAAACGTACCCTTAAATACAAACTATCGGTTGCAAACACACAGCCGAAAGAACTGATCCAGTAGTGTGACCAGGAGAGGGTGTCCCTAGTAACGACCAGGGTGAACCAACGTGGCTAGATGGTGTACTTGGTACGGGGGTGTCCTCGAAACAAGGACTTAAGCTTCTCCTGCAGTCCAACGTATTGAATTACCCTGCAACATAGCCTATTAATCGTACTTGGGTAAGAGAACCCAAAGCGAATGGGCATAGAAATATGGGAAGAAGAAAGAGAAGAGAGAGAGGAAAAAAAAAAAAAAAGGGGGGGGGGTGGAATGGAGGAGTGAAAGGTGGGCGGGGAAGGGGTGAGGAAGAGAGAAAGGGGGCAAGGGAAGAGAAGAGAGAGAAGAGAACTTAAGATGGGCGGAAAAAGAGAGAGTGTGAGGAGGAGGAAATATAGAAATATAAGAAGAAGAGAGGTAACGGATGGCATTCTGGGTGGAAATTGGGGAAGAGAGAGGAAGGTTGAAGAGGGAAGCTGGAGAGAATAGCAAAAGAAGACTTAGAGGTAGATAGGGAATGGGATAGCAAGGATGGGTATGAGGATGAGATAAAAGGGGCTGAGGGATTAAACAAGTAAGTGAGACTGAGAGGGGGGAAGAAGAGATAGGAATATAAAGGAAATGGGAGGAGAATTTGCAGGCAATCCCAAATTATAAGTGATTATCATGTATGGTGACCTTAAAAAACCTTAATATAGCTCTAAAGACAAAATTCAGCATCCTGAACTTAAGTGCGTTGCCAAATACTGCAAACCCGGAGTGAAGTCCCATTTTGGATCGCAAGATGCAGGATAATTCAAGATCGCATGATGGTGATCATGGCACCGCAGCAGCGTTCTGGCACATGTCCCGCCTGAAGTCAGTTCAGTCCGGTCCCACCAGCGACGAGTATTCCAGAACTCAAACAGGACTTAGTAATGATCGCAGTGAGCTCAGGTCCCGACACACTCAGAGGCGCAACCTCCAGCTGCCCAGCCTCGAGGGGGGGCCAACCTGGAGACCGGCACAATGGAAGGCCAATAATAAACACATCCAGTAACTCACATGCTTCCGGGGGTCGCAAGCGCACCAGCGCATCCTGATGGAATCGTCAATTTCTCAACAAACTGGAACCAAAAGAGCAGGACGCGGACGCAACTGCGACCCCGAGCACCGCTCCACTCGTATGGCAGGGGAGATGAAGGAAACAAAAATATTTCGCGCCTTCAATATCAAAGGACGCCGAATATCTGCATAGGATGATCCTACAACTATCGCAACAGCGATTTCAGACGTCCCAGGAAAAAGAATCGTATCACCGACCTCACTCCAAAGGAGATGAAATAAACAAATCAGAACCGCGACGCCATCACAACAGCGATCCTCCCGGCGTCGCTCATGGCTGTAACGCATCAGCGCTTCCTCTTCAGCATGTTGATCCAATCATCCGCCTCCGCAGGAGAAGTAAAGAACAAGGATCGCTCTTGATGAACCACTCTGAGACGAGCCGGGAAGATCATGGAGTAAGCAATTTGGTGATCTCTAAGGCGTTTTTTCACCTGAATGAAGGATGCCCTCGTTTTCTGGAGAGACGCAGAGAAGTCAGGGAAAATCAGTATGGGAGCATTATTATGTAGGATCGGGCCTTTGCGTCGCGCCGCACCAAGGATCGCATCTCTATCCCTGCTGCTCAACAGTCGGGCCAGGAGAGGTCTAGGCTGCGCTCCCGGGGGAGGAGGTCTGGCCGGTACCCGGTGGGCTCTTTCTATAGCGAATGCCGCTGACAGCATCGCATCAGGGAAAGTTTCAGAGAGCCATGTTTCCATGAACTTACATGGGTCGCTCCCTTCTGCCCTCTCCGGCATCCCCAGAATTCTTAAATTATTGCGACGCAGGCGGTTTTCCAGATCGTCAGCCCTTTGCGCCCAGTTGTTTGCCGCGCTTTCCAAAGAGGACAATCTGCCCGGCGTCGCTCTTGCGTCGTCTTCCAGCGTGGAGATCCGCTGCTCCGTCTCCTTTACCCGCTCTCTCAGATTTTGCAGGTCCACCCGGAGGAGTCCCACATCGATCTTAACCTCCTCGATTTTGCCCGTCAGCGACACTTTTGAATCCTGGATCGCCGCAAGTAATTGCGAAGTAACTTGCTGCAAGGTTAGCTCCTGCGATTCTTTGGATCCGGCCTCCATGCTCTCCTCCTCCTCCGCCTCACTGGATTCCCGCTCCGACTGCTTGCCGACGCCATCTTGCTGGGAGTCCCGGGCAAACTTCTTCAGCTTTTCAGCCGCCGCTGCGCTGCGACCTCTGCTCATGGTACCGATCAGAATGCTCACCGCACCACAGGTAATCCGGAGGTGTATTTAGGCACCAATTTCGGCAGGATTAATAGTATTTATCAGCGTTGGACTGCGGAGCTGCTCTCAGATGCGACCGCTCATGCTGCCTGCTGGCCACGCCCCCCCAGCATGTAGTGTTTTTAATGATGGTTTGTTGGTTTTATGTATAAGTTTTAATTTTATTTTGCTTCTTCATAGATTGGTATTTATTTGAATGGTGACTTACCTGTTGAGATTACCGGGCTGGCTGGTATTCGCCCAGGACAACAAACTAGTTGTAGTAGGGGTGGATCCCCTGAAAAAGAAAAATAATAAGAATGTACATGAGGGATTTGGAATTGTGGGGATTATGGGTCTATTGATGAAAAATGTTATAATGATGACATTGTCTGGAAAACATGGATAAGAATGAGATAATGTATAAAAATTGTTATGGTTAATATAGCAATATAGTATTAACCCCTTCATAACCTAGGATGTAACGGTACATCCAAAATCATGAAGGGGTGATCACCGCTGGCTGCTGCAGTGAGCCACTGGCGATCCCTGCACATGTCTGCTGATTAGAACAGCTGACATGTGTGGCTTACAGGCACAGGTGGATCCGCGATCCACCCACGCCTGTTAACCACTTAAATCGCACTGTCAAAATGTGACAGTGCGTTTTAAATCGTTGCAGCGAGAAACGCGCATTTCCCCGCCGCCATCGGAGGCCCATGATGTGATCACCGGCAGCTGAAGGCTGTCATGGTAGCGACAGGTCATGTGATGAATCCTGTCGTTATTATGTCATAGTTCCTCTTAAAGCCGGAAAAGCAGCAGCTGTAACAACAACGCAGCATTTATGCTGATCAGAGCTGTGCTGCTTTGATCAACAGAAATGAATGAGCGAATAGACTTCTGATCCTTATAGTCCCCTAGTGGGATTATTAAAATAAAAAAAGTAAAAAAAAAAGAGGATGGGAGGGTCAGTCTTTTCATATTAGTATTACACTCTCCGAAAATAAGACCTAGTGCTTTTTTCGGGGCAAATAAAATATAAGACAGTGTCTTTTTTTCGTGGAAGTACGGTAGTGCGTTTTTGTAAGAAGGATAAGATTGAAGTATCGAGACTGGGTGGGTTAGCATGTAGTGTTTTTAATGATGGTTTGTTGGTTTTATGTATAAGTTTTAATTTTATTTTGCTTCTTTATAGATTGGTATTTATTTGAATGGTGACTTACCTGTTGAGATTATCGGGCTGGCTGGTATTCGGCCGGGACAACAAATTAGTTGCAGTAGGGGTGGATCCCCTGAAAAAAGTAGATTTTGGGTACTCACCGTAAAATCTCTTTCTTGGAGCCTTCATTGGGGGACACAGGAAACCATGGGTGTATGCTGCTGGGACTAGGAGGTGACACTATGCAAATAAGAAAGATGGCTCCTCCCCCGCAGTATACACCCACTGACTGGAGCTGAGGAGATCAGTTTGTGTAAAAGCAGTACGAGGAGAAGCTTGAAATCTATAACATTCCGGATCCATTGAAGTCTTAGAAAAGGGCGGGTGCTGTGCCCCCCAATGAAGGCTCCAAGAAAGAGATTTTACGGTGAGTACCCAAAATCTACTTTTCTTTATCGCTTCATTGGGGGACACATGAAACCATGGGACGTCCTAAAGCAGTCCCCAAGGGTGGGAAGAGAAAAACCCGAAAACAGGGTTAGCAGAGACAAGATTCCTTGACCGGAACCTGGTCCTAGACCCCGTAAGGAAACGCTACCCGGCCAGGGGTCGAAGTATAGGAGAAAAGTTAGAGTACTAGGGAGTACTAAGAACTAGTGTAAAATGCGTGTGCTAGGGAATAGGATGATCAGGGAGACACTACATCCTTTGAGGTCTGTACCTAAGAAGGCTAAGGATCTAAGGCGACTGACAGCAATAGGTCGGGCTAAGAGAGAAAGAACTCGACAGACCCTGGTACTACGTTTGAGACTGTCAGAATGAGCGAAAAACTAGGGCACCTGGTAGAGGTAGGAGCCAGAAAGTGGAGGCCAAAGGAGCCTTGGCCCCTTATAGCCGCAGAATGACTAAAAGGGAAAACGACTGCCTAAAAGGTTGCAAGGGAGTCGGGATACTCGAGAAGCGTGTAAGGGAATTCCGCCATAGGGACACTTGACCCGTTGGTTCCACAGCACCCGAGGGGTGATGTGACCCTAGTGGAAGAAACAGCCTGCGGGCGAGAAAATAATACGGGAGATAATTCTCCTGTGTATGGAAGGGGTACAGAGAACCTGTGAGGTCTAGAGAAAAATGACAAGGTTAAGGAGTCAAAGGAATTCCCAGGACCGATTTCCGCTGTGACGTGGCCGACAGGAGAAGGGAATCCGAGCATCTACAGTAACGTGACTGGGAGAAACTCGAACTCTGTAGTCGGGTACTGGGTAATCATTGCAGTGAATCATGGGGAGGAGAACCCCCATGGGGGTGGACTCCTGAGAAAGACAAAAAGGAACAAGACCTGGGATGTATGACCTGGAGTGGGAGAAGGAAGGCCCTTTCGAGGGGGACCTCAAGAAGGGCTCGGACTAAGTCGTTGGCTTAAGCGCTAGCCGACCAGGGGAGGGACGCCTATTCCTGGAAGTTGGCGAGGAAGATGGGAGAATGACGGGAGAAAGAATAAAACATTCTTAATATTATTCTAAAACGCGTCATCACGTCATAACTAGAAGTGATGACGAGTGGAAGGAAATGAGCGAGAATATGTGAGTCCAAATGGTCTGGCAGGAACTCTGCTTGAAAAGTGCAGGGATGCACAAGCGGCTAAGACCAAGCGGTGGAAAGCGGACATGGAATCTGGTATGGCGGAGACTACAGAGAGATCTAGCTTATCTCCAAGAGCCATCTAGAATGGTTACGAGGGAAGTGAGGCAGACCCGGGACAGAGGAAAAGAAGACCCCTCTTGGCCTGAAACTGAAGCAGGTCATGTCTAGGTGTTGGCGAAGACCACTCGCTGTAGTGTCGAGTGTTCGGGTGGAAACACCCAGTGGCCTGAGTAATCAGGGCTCCCTGGAGGATTCTGTTGCGGAAAGAGGACAGAAGACAAACATTGGAACCTACAATCTGTCCAGAAGAGTGAGCCCAATGACTGGGCCATCAGGATACTAGAAGTCCCTTGGGGAGACTGGTCCTCCGTGGAATCGATGATTGGACGCTCCTGTGTCTGGTTCTTAACTTCATCTGTTGACTGAGAAGGGACTGAGGAATCTGATCTCTATCTGAAAGAGAGAGAATGTAAATAACGGCCTATGGATTTGGATATGTACAGTACCTGGCCGGAACCCTAGTGGAGGGCGCAGCCAAGGCTGGTCTAAGCCAAAAAATAGGCGGATACCAAAAAATACTATGAACCACCCGAGGAGGGTGGCAGGAAGTAAAAACGGACAACATACTGGTTAGCCGACAGAGTTGTACCCTGCTTACCTCATTTGGAAACCAAAATGACTGCTGTTTTAAGAAAACGACGGAGCCAACGTACGGTCAAGGGAGAAGAAGCATTACCTTGTGGTTACCTTACATGCATGTGCGAGGTAGGAGAAGGTCTCGAGTCACTGGGAAGCGACCAAAAGAGAGCTGCTGCTGAGCCGCGTCATGGGGTCCGTGCTTGCTGCCGGGGTGAAGCACACGACTCTCCGGTTAAATGGTCGCGTGTAGCCTTACCTCAAGGTTACTCCAGACGTATGGATGCAGATCACTGGGAAGTGAGTAAATAGCTGGTGCAGGAAGGAAGGACAATGAACTGGTCCAAAGGACCCTGGCTTACCGCCTGGTCACCTGACTGGATGGTTTGAAGTAAGAGAGAGTCCTGGGTCACTGGGAAGCAACCTATTGACAGTTGCAACCGTGGCGCATCATGGGGTCCCTACAGAACCCAGTCCTCGCTTCAGTCGGAGATGAGGGAGATAGCTGACCCACTAGGTGACTTCAGTCTGTTCGACTCTCTGGGTCGAGAGTAGTGAACACATACCTGTTACGGTAACCAGCCTCTGGTGTGGATAAACGCTAGCCCCTTGGGTAGCGGGCAGGATCATCGATCAGGAGTACTGGCACTGAATGTGACAGCTGCTCCCGTGCCGCCTCATGGGACGGAGATGGATGGAGTGCTCGCCTCGGTCAGAGATGAGCGGAAAAGCTGAACAAAGCACTTAAGCCAGTTGCTGTATCTGGCCTCTGGTTCGGAGAAGTGCTGGCCCAAAGGCTAGTGGGCAGGCTCATCAAATCACTGTCACGCTGTAGTATACAGGTGCATATAGAAACGCTGGCACACAAAATAGAGGTCACATGCAAGAAAACACTAGCACACCGCATGGTGGGTAGGTGCGTAAAGATACACTGGAGAGTGAATGCTGACGCGGCTCATCAAATCCTTGTCACGCTGTAGTATACAGGTGCGTATAGCCAACAGGTACACGAGGTAGGGGGCCCATTCAAGAAACACTAACACACCGGATGGTGGGTAGGTACATAGAGACACTCTGGATAGAGGGTACTGGCACCCTGGAAGGTGGACCGACATATAGAGACATTGGCACACAAGCAAGTGGACAGATTTGTGGTACTGTCAATCTGGATGCTGGACTTGATGGTCTATATACAAAAAAATTCTTTTGTCTGCAGAAACAGAGAGGTGCGATTAGAGACCTGACCCCCCAAACCGTGGGTAGGTTCACACAACACTGGTACGGTGGTGTAAACAGGTGCGTAAAGAAACACTGGCGCACTGAATAGTGAGGCGGCTCGAGAGGACACTGGAACACCAGAGTAAACAAATGCGCGTCATAACGCCGGCCCACTGAATAGCGGGCAGGATCCCAAAGGCACCTGTGTATTGGGGCAGACAGGCATGGCACAGACACTGGCACCTGGGTATTGGGGTACACAGACGCTGGCACACTGGATAGTGGACAGGGACAGGAAAGCGCTGGCGCGGAGATGTAGGCCAGTGCGTAGAGACGCTGACCCACTGGATAGTGGACAAGCGGGAGGAAAACGCTGGCACACAGAAGACACTGGCACACAGGTGAAGGCCACGGGCACACTGGTGTAGACCATTGCAAGCGAAACACTGGCACACTGGGTAGTGGACAGACACATGGTACCACTGGCACACTGTATAGTAGACAGGTAAATGGAGACACTGGCACACTGGATAGTGAACAGGCTGAGGTTGAAAACAGTGGACGGGTCAATGACCCTGTAAAAGGCGGGTATATGACAGCAGATAGGACATGAGGAACATTAACCCACCAATAGTGACCCTACGTGAGGAACACTGACACACTAGGTAGTGGAAACAGGAACATAGGCAGGAGCACAAGAAACACAGACGGTGGAAGTGGATAGGACCACAGTACGCTGGAATACCCCTGGAAATGGAGTGCGTGTAGGAGATTGACATCTCGCACCTGTAGAAGGGTGAGGGGGGGCTGTTAATATTCCCGGACTGAAGTCGCTCTATAACCCTGCGCTGTGTGTTAGAGGGGGGACAGCTCACTGCAAGTGAACTGCACCAGGAATCCGGGGTAGGTGCTCCTGGAGTAATAACAGGAGAGCCGGTTTTGCGGTAAGCTTAAGGTCTTTTTTTTTTTTTTGCAGTCTTGCAGAGACCGGGAGTCTGAGGCGAGTGGTGCTGGGCAGCCTGGAGCGGTGACTGCGGGGGCCCTGGGTCGCACTGGCTGTCTGCGGGGGGGCGCTGAAGCTGCGGTGGTGGGGTTAGTTACCGAGCCGGGAGGCTGGAAGTGCGGGCAGGAGCGACGTTCCCCGGGAGTCTCGGCGCCGGGAAGTGACGTCAGGCGCCAGGAAAGAGGGGGGCGGCGGTTGCACAGGGGAGCCAGAAGAATTTGAAAAGCCCGCGCGCGCGGGCTGAATTCCCGGCTGGGGGCGTGGCCAGGCGAGCGCGCGAACGCAGAGGGCCGCAATGAAGCCGGCTGCAACATTTTTAAAGGTATCCCCCAGAGGAGACGGCGGGCCGGAGGAGACGGCGAGCCGGAGGAGACGCCGGGCCGGAGGAGACGCCGGGCCGCAGGAGACGCCGGGCCGCAAGGAGCCGGGGCCTAAGTTTTAAGGGTAGGCCGCGGGGGGAGACGCCGGGCCGCAATGGAGCCGGGGCCTAAATTTTAAGGGTAGGCCGCCGGAGGGGACGCCGGGCCGCAGTGGAGCCGGGGGCTAAATTTCTAAGGGCAGGCCGCCGGAGGGGCCGCAATGGAGCCGGGGGCTAAATTTCTAAGGGCAGGCCGCCGGAGGGGACGCCGGGCCGCAATGGAGCCGGGGGCTAAATTTCTAAGGGCAGGTCGCCGGAGGGGACGCCGGGCCGCAATGGAGCCGGGGGCTAAGGTTTGAGGATAGGCCGCCGGATAGTGGACGCCACGGCAGGGGGACCGGTCGCAGAACCGGGGAAAACAACTACCAAGGGGGCTAAGGTGAGGGGTTCTAGGGGGGATATGGGACCCCTTGACCCAGGTGGAAAGACTGTGGGCTTCTATACACGGGATCCCTCCCCATAACCCGGGACGGGGAAGAAGGAGGGGGATTGGATTACTTATCTGAGTTCCCGGCTTGTCTTGAGGTGATCCTGGATCCATCCTGGAAGGTGAGCGAAGACATCTCGACGGTCGTCCCAGGCATAGTCTAGGGGAGACCAGAAGGGTACCTCTCCATCCTGGGTACGGTCTTCGTCCTCCTACCCCACAATCAGGCTCGGGAGCGAGAGAGTTTGGGGAGGGGGGCAAGGACCATCCGCCTGTCCCTCTGTGCGGATGCCCCCCAAACAGTCTTGAGAGTGTTAGGGGGGTAGGGTCCTGCCAGACAGACACGGAAGACAACGGAAGTGGCGGACGGACCCCACTTCTGTGCGACCGGTCTCTATGTGGGAGAGCAGGGTGAGCGATTACACCCTGTCGCCCGACGAGCTGTGTCTGAAAAACAAAGGGAAAACATTAATAAAACACAACCATACAAACCTGAAGGGCTGAGAGCAGCCCCTGCGTGTCCAACCTCCTCGGACACTAAGCAAAAACTGATCTCCTCAGCTCCAGTCAGTGGGTGTATACTGCGGGGGAGAATGTACAGTGCCTACAAGTAGTATTCAACCCCCTGCAGATTTAGCAGGTTTACACATTCGGAATTAACTTGGCATTGTGACATTTGGACTGTAGATCAGCCTGGAAGTGTGAAATGCACTGCAGCAAAAAAGAATGTTATTTCTTTTTTTTTTTTTTTTTTTTTTTTTTAAATTGTGAAAAGTTTATTCAGAGGGTCATTTATTATTCAACCCCTCAAACCACCAGAATTCTGTTTGGTTCCCCTAAAGTATTAAGAAGTATTTCAGGCACAAAGAACAATGAGCTTCACATGTTTGGATTAATTATCTCTTTTTCAAGCCTTTTCTGACTAATTAAGACCCTCCCCAAACTTATGAACAGCACTCATACTTGGTCAACATGGGAAAGACAAAGGAGCATTCAAAGGCCATCAGAGACAAGATCGTGGAGGGTCACAAGGCTGGCAAGGGGTACAAAACCCTTTCCAAGGAGTTTGGCCTACCTGTCTCCACTGTTGGGAGCATCATCCGGAAGTGGAAGGCTTATGGAACTACTGTTAGCCTTCCACGGCCTGGACAGCCTTTGAAAGTTTCCACCCGTGCCGAGGCCAGGCTTGTCCGAAGAGTCAAGGCTAACCCAAGGACAACAAGGAAGGAGCTCCGGGAAGATCTCATGGCAGTGGGGACATTGGTTTCAGTCAATACCATAAGTAACGTACTCCACCGCAATGGTCTCCGTTCCAGACGAGCCCGTAAGGTACCTTTACTTTCAAAGCGTCATGTCAAGGCTCGTCTACAGTTTGCTCATGATCACTTGGAGGACTCTGAGACAGACTGGTTCAAGGTTCTCTGGTCTGATGAGACCAAGATCGAGATCTTTGGTGCCAACCACACACGTGACGTTTGGAGACTGGATGGCACTGCATACGACCCCAAGAATACCATTCCTACAGTCAAGCATGGTGGTGGCAGCATCATGCTGTGGCGCTGTTTCTCAGCCAAGGGGCCTGGCCATCTGGTCCGCATCCATGGGAAGATGGATAGCACGGCCTACCTGGAGATTTTGGCCAAGATCCTCCGCTCCTCCATCAAGGATCTTAAGATGGGTCGTCATTTCATCTTCCAACAAGACAACGACCCAAAGCACACAGCCAAGAAAACCAAGGCCTGGTTCAAGAGGGAAAAAATCAAGGTGTTGCAGTGGTCTAGTCAGTCTCCTGACCTTAACCCAATTGAAAACTTGTGGAAGGAGCTCAAGATTAAAGTCCACATGAGACACCCAAAGAACCTAGATAACTTGGAGAAGATCTGCATGGAGGAGTGGGCCAAGATAACTCCAGAGACCTGTGCCGGCCTGAACAGGTCTTATAAAAGACGGTTATTAGCTGTAATTGCAAACAAGGGTTATTCCACAAAATATTAAACCTAGGGGTTGAATAATAATTGACCCACACTTTTATGTTGAAAATTTATTAAAATTTAACTGAGCAACATAACTTGTTGGTTTGTAAGATTTATGCATCTGTTAATAAATCCTGCTCTTGTTTGAAGTTTGCAGGCTCTAACTTATTTGCATCTTATCAAACCTGCTAAATCTGCAGGGGGTTGAAGACTACTTGTAGGCACTGTATATGAGGGATTTGGAATCATGGGGATTATGGGTCTATTGATGAAAAATATTATAATGATGACATTCTCTGGAATACATGGATAAGAATGAGATAATGTATAAAAATTGTTATGGTTTAATATAGGAAGATAGTATTAACCCCTTCACAACCTACGATGTAATGGTACATCCAAATCATGAAGGAGTGATCACCGCTGCGGTGAGCCAGTGGCGATCCCTGCACATGTCTGCCGATTAGAACAGCTGACATGCGTGGCTAACAGGCACAGGTGGATCCGCAACACACCCGTGCCTGTTAACCACTTAAATCGTGCTGTCAAAATGTGACACTGCGTTTTAAATCGCTGCAGCGGGAAACGCGCCTTTCCCTGCCGCCATCGGAGGCCCCGTGACGTGATTGTAGCGTCCACGGGGCCTTAGGTTACTCGTCAGTGGGCCAGTGATTCTTTGGGGTAGCTGTGACTGGCCTGACCCGGTTCCGTGACCCCGTCGGCTACATGAAAAAAAAAAACACAAAAACAGGAAACGGACAAGTGTCCAATACAGACGGGGATGGAATGAGGGTGGCAGGCCCCTGGGAAGCGTGTCACCGGTTGCAGTAGTGACTGGGGTCCCGGCCTCCTCCGCCGCTGACCCTTCCTGCGGCTAATCCTCTCCCAAGGGCAGTACTGGATGCTGAGCGGGGATGCTTTGCAGAGCAACACTTGGTATGCGGCCAGGAATTAGCCGCCGCTGCACAGTCTCTCTCCGGGGCAGGTGTTAGGTGCAGCCGAGACAGTATCGCTTCCCACGGGCGGAGCGGGGTGCCCAGGAAGGTTGGTGAGAACGGGGGCGGCAGTCCATGGGAGCGCCGGAGCGCAGGGCAGTGGCAGTTACTCACAGAGTCAGGTTTTTCTCCTCCATGCACAACTCTGTACTCTTCCCCGGTCCCAGTCCGTAGTGCCGGCAGCCTTAACCTCTCATGGGCCGGACCTCTGTCCCATCTCCCCAGGCTCTCTCTCTCTCTGCTGTCATGCCCCAGCAACCCGAACTAGGGCTCTGTACCTCTTCTGTGCTCCGTCCCGTGCTCTGGCGACTGCAGCCCTTTTAGTCCACGAGTGCAAATGCCGGGTCCCGTCTTTCTCTAGATGTTACTGGCCCCAGCTTGGTTGTGCTGTCTGTTTGGTGTTACATCCAGACAGCTCTGTTCTGCCTCCCTGAAGGCCTGACAGCCTCCCTGAGGGGAGCTGCACACTGTGCGTCGGCTCTGTTTCGTGTCTAAGCTTGTTCTGCCGGGCCAATAGTGTCTCTACTCCTAACTGCCTATGCCCACACCTTTGCAAGTTGTCATGGCTACTTGGGTTTGCTAAGAACTGGCTGAGTCACTTCCTAACTGTGTTTGTAGAAACATTGTTAACCCTTTCCTAGTGACAGCTTCTCCCTGCTGTATGGTGGTGTGAGGTGTGTGTAGAACTTATAGAACTTACCAGATTAACATCTTGACCTGCCCGGGGAGGATATAATGATATACCCTGTAGCGACTAGTCTCAGGGGCGCTACATGATCACGGGCAGCCGATTGTTGTCATGGTAGCGACAGGTCATGTGATGAATCCTGTCGCTATCATGACATAGTTCCTGTTAAAGCCGGCAAAGCAGCAGCTGTAACAAGAACGCAGCATTTCTGCTGATCAGAAATTTGCTGCTCTGATCAACAGAAATGAATGAGCGATTAGACTTCTAATCCTTATAGTCCCCTAGTGGGATTACTAAAATAAAAAAAGTAAAAAAAAGAGGATGGGAGGGTCAGTCTTTTCATATTAGTATTACACTCCCCGAAAATAAGATCTAGTGCTTTTTTCGGGGCAAATAAAATATAAGACAGTGTCTTTTTTTCGTGGAAGTACGGTAGTGCGTTTTTGTAAGAAGGATAAGATTGAAGTATCGAGATTGGGTGGGTTAGCATGTAGTGTTTTTAATGATGGTTTGTTGGTTTTATGTATAAGTTTTAATTTTATTTTGCTTCTTCCTAGATTGGTATTTATTTGAATGGTGACTTACCTGTTGAGATTACCGGGCTGGCTGGTATTCGCCCGGAACAACAAATTAGTTGTAGTAGGGGTGGATCCCCTGAAAAAGAAAAATAATAAGAATGTATATGAGGGATTTGGAATTGTGGGGATTATAGGTCTATTGATGAAAAATGTTGTAATGATGACATTGTCTGGATTACATAGATAAAGGGGGTATTACACGCAGCGATATCACTGGTGAAAGCACCCGCCCCGTCGTTTGTGCGTCACGGGCAAATTGCTGCCCGTGGCGCACAAAATCGTTAGGAGCCGTCACACGGACTTACCTTCCCTGCAACGTTGCTGTTGCCGGCGAACCGCTTCCTTTCTAAGGGGACGGTTCGTGCGGCGTCACAGCGACGTCACTAAGCGGCCGTCTAATAGAAGCAGAGGGGCGGAGATGAGCGGCCGTAACATCCCGCCCACCTCCTTCCTTCCGCATTGCCGTCAGCCACAGGTAAGCTGTAGCTCGTCGTTCCCGAGGTGTCACACGTATCGATATGTGCTGCCTTGGGAACGACGAACTACCTGCGACCTCTACAATCAACGATGTTTTGAAAAGGAAAGACGTGTCAACGATGGACGATAAGGTGAGCATTTTCCATCGTTAACGGTCGTTCCTTGCTGTCACACGCAACGACGTCGCTAACGATGCCAGATGTGCATCACGGAATCCGTGACCCTGGCGATATATCGTTAGATACGTCGTTGCGTGTAACGGGGCCTTAAGAATGGGATATTGTATAAAAATTGTTATGGTTAATATAGCAATATCGTATTAACCCCTTCATAACCTAGGATGTAACGGTACATCCAAAATCATGAAGGGGTGATCCCCGCTGCCTGCTGCAGTGAGCCAGTGGCGATCCCTGCACATGTCTGCTGATTATAACAGCTGACATGTGTGGCTTACAGGCACAGGTGGATCCGCGATCCACCCACGCCTGTTAACCACTTAAATCGCATTGTCAAAATGTGACAGTGCGTTTTAAATCGTTGCAGCGAGAAACGCGCATTTCCCCGCCGCCATCGGAGGCCCATGATGTGATCACCGGCAGCTGAAGGCTGTCATGGTAGCGACATGTCATGTGATGAATCCTGTCGCTATCATGTCATAGTTCCTCTCAAAGCCGGAAAAGCAGCAGCTGTAACAACAACGCAGCATTTATGCTGATCAGAGCTGTGCTGCTTTGATCAACAGAAATGAATGAGCGATCAGACTTCTGATCCTTATAGTCCCCTAGTGGGATTACTAAAATAAAAAAAGTAAAAAAAAGAGGATGGGAGGGTCAGTCTTTTCATATTAGTATTACACTCCCCGAAAATAAGATCTAGTGCTTTTTTCGGGGCAAATAAAATATAAGACAGTGTCTTTTTTTCGTGGAAGTACGGTAGCGCGTTTTTGTAAGAAGGATAAGATTGAAGTATCGAGATTGGGTTGGTTAGCATGTTGTGTTTTTAATGATGGTTTGTTGGTTTTATGTATAAGTATTAATTTTATTTTGCTTCTTCATAGATTGGTATTTATTTGAATGGTGACTTACCTGTTGAGATTACCGGGCTGGCTGGTATTCGCCCGGGACAACAAATTAGTTGCAGTAGGGGTGGATCCCCTGAAAAAGAAAAATAATAAGAAGAATGTATATGAGGGATTTTGAATCATGGGGATTATGGGTCTATTGATGAAAAATATTATAATGATGACATTCTCTGGAATACATGGATAAGAATGAGATAATGTATAAAAATTGTTATGGTTTAATATAGGAAGATAGTATTAACCCCTTCACAACCTACAATGTAATAGTACATCCAAAATCATGAAGGAGTGATCACCGCTGGCTGCTGCGGTGAGCCAGTGGCAATCCCTGCACATTTCTACCGATTAGAAAAGCTGACAGTGTCTTTTTTTCGGGGAAGTACTCCAGTCACTATCATAACATAGTTAGGCTATGTGCGCATGCTGCGTTTTTTTGGCGCTGCGTTTTTGTGCGTTTTTTGCCGCAAAAAACGCACAAAAACGCACCCACGGCAAAGAACCTCATAACAAAGCATGCATTTTTACCGCTTTTTTTGGCTTCGTTTTGCTGCGTTTTTGCTCACTGCGTTTTCATGCGTTTTTTTTTTTATCAGTGAACAATGCCATTAAAGATTGTTGGAGAAAAAAAAAAAAGGTCTGATGTCATTTCTTTCCTCAATATGTTCTTCATTCTCTACTAGTGTATGCGGGAGAGCATACAGCTGCAGAACTACAAGGCTCAGCATGCTCCACCCAGGACTGTATGCTGGAGGGAGAGGCAGGGGGAGCAGAACTACAAGGTTCAGCATACTTTATCCACTAGTGTATGCAAGAGTGCAGACAGCAGCTGCAGAACTACAAGGCTCAGCATGCTCTATCCAGGACTGTATGCTGGAGGGAGAGGCAGGGGAGCAGAACTATAAGGCTCAGCATACTTCATCCACTAGTGTATGCAGGAGAGCCTACAGCAGCTACAGAACTACAAGGCTCAGCATGCTCCACCCAGGACTGTATGCTGGAGGGAGAGGCAGGGGGAGCAGAACTACAAGGTTCAGCATACTTTATCCACTAGTGTATGCAAGAGTGCAGACAGCAGCTGCAGAACTACAAGGCTCAGTATGCTCTATCCAGGACTGTATGCTGGAGGGAGAGGCAGGGGAGCAGAACTATAAGGCTCAGCATACTTCATCCACTAGTGTATGCAGGAGAGCCTACAGCAGCTACAGAACTACAAGGCTCAGCATGCTCCATCCACTAGTGTATGCAGGAGAGCAGACAGCAGCGGCAGAAATACAAGGCTCAGCATCCTCCATCCAGGACTGTATGCAGTTTTTTGCCCAAAAAAAAATGACATGGGCTTTGCCATATTTTTGTATGCTAGCCAGGTACAGCAGGCAGGTATGGGCTGCCCCCAACCCCCAGCTGCCTATTTGTACCCGGCTGGGAACCAAAATTATAGGGAAGCCCTTTTTTTTTATTATTTCATGAATTTAATGAAATAATTAAAAAAAAACAAAAAGGACGTGGGCTTCGCCCAATTTTTGAGTCCAGCCAGGTAAAACTAGACATCTGGGGATTGGAATCCACAGCGCAGGGTGCCCAAGCTTTCTGGGCTGCCCCGCTGCGAATTGCAGTCCGCAGCCACCCCAGAAAATGGCACTTTTATAGAAGCGCCATCTTCTGGCGCTGTTTCCAACTTTTCCAGCTACCCTGGTGCGAGGTGGCTCGCTGGGTATTAATGGGGTTAGGGCTAGCTGTATGTTATCAATTGGCCCTAAGCCCGAAATTCATGGTGTCACGCCATTATTAGGCATGGCCACCATGAATTTCTAGTAAAGATAAAAAAAACACTACACAATTAGTGACTCCATCTTTATTGAAATAAAGAACCCCCCTCCGTAATCCTGGGTCAAGGGTCCCACGCCGTCCAATCCGGATCCAGTATCATCTGATCGGTTTGCTGGAAGGCAAACCAATCAGATGATGTGTCAGGTTCAAGGACGTGAATCACATCACACATCAGCTGGTTTTCTAAAAGCCGTTTATACAATCAGCTGATGTATCAGCGCAAAAAAAAAACAACAAAAAAACACCACACACTTCTGTGCAGACTCCCGTCCGATCGCTGCAGGAGCCGGCGGTAATCAGCTGATGGAAGTCACCTGACCGCATCAGCTGATAATTTCTGTCGGCCAGGCGGTAAAAAGCCGGCCTCACTGCTGGACTTATACAATCAGCTGATGCCGTCAGGTGACGGCATCAGCTGATCACCGGCAGGTCCTGCAGCGATCGGTCGTGTCCCGGGAGTCTGCCGACAGGTGAGTATGAGATTTTTTTTTTCTACTGTTCACTTTTGATTTCGCAGCTGCTTACACCTCCCGTCCGGACATGGCGCAGGACGGGAGCAGACACGGCGCCGGACGGAAGGTGGAAGCAGGGGTGGCGGTAGCGGGAGGATTCACTCTTCTGTGTTTACCAACACAAGGAATCCTCTTCCTGTACACGTCACTGTACTACCCACCCCTTGCGTTTATAGCTGTGTTTTAGTCATAGAGACGCACTAAAATGCAGCAATATTTGTAATTTGCGTTTTTCATTGCGTTTTTGAACATCTCATTGAACTCAATGGGTGAAAAACGCAGTGAAAAACGCAGGAATAATTGACATGTTGCATTTTTTTGGGCCCCACTAAAATGCAGCTAAAAAAAAACCGCTGTGTGCAGACAGTAAAATTGAAAACTCATAGATTTTGCTGGTGAAGCAAAGTCATGAAGTTTTCTGAACAAAAAGGCACCCGAAAAACGCGCAAAAACACCGCAAAAAAACGCCTAGTGCGCACATAGCCTTAATGTTACAGCCGGAGCCGGCAGAGCAGCGGCTGTAACAAGAACACAGCATTTCTGCTGATCAGAGCTGTGCTGCTACCTATGTATCTATTATCTATGTATGTATCTATCTATCTATGTTTGTATCTATGTATCTATTATCTATGTATCTCTCTATTATCTCTGTATTATCTCTCTCTATATCTCTCTATTATCTATCTATCTATTATCTCTCTATCTATCTATATATTATCTGTTAAAGTAGCTGTTAAAAGCATTAAAAAACGCAGGGACCAACCTGCAAAATAACGCACCAAAACGCACCAAAAACGCACCAAAATGCAGTAAAAATGCATGCGTTATTATCTACGTTATTGGTGCATTATTTTAACGCAGGTGTGCTAATCCTTCACTCTCAATAAATTTCTTGAGAAAAATCATTTTTCTAGTGCGCATATAGCCTAAAGGCCGCTTTACACGCTACGACATCGCTCAAGCGATTTCGTTGGGGTCACGGAATTTTTTTTTTTTTTTTTTTTTCTGCTGGTACTCTTCTGGAACCACACTTCTGACATTGAACATCGACATGGATTTTTGTCATATATTGATTATCTTCCTTCTTGTACCACGACTGGGACATCTGAAGCAATATTGTATTCTCTATGTTATACTTATGTTTTTTCACCGGTGTCACTGTGTTTATATTCATATTTTTATGATCATGGAGTTATTGTATAATGATTATTTCCCTCTTGTGCCACGATTAGGAGATCTCAATTTACATTGAACATCCTGTGACATGAAGTTTATGTATATTATATATACACTGGTCATTCCTCTCCTGTGCCACGACTTGGGATGTTTTTTGTGATATTGAATAATCTGTGCTACAGTATATGATCTCCTTATGTGTTATACTGCTCATACTTATTTAGTTTAACTTTGATATGGAACTCATGTATTACGCATTGATTACCTTCCTCTCTGTACCACGACTATGACACTTGAATTAATATTGAGGGTTTGATGTTATAGTATATGTTTTTTTATCAGTGGCACATTGTTCATAATTACCTATGTATATCCTTGATATTTATCATGTATCTTCCTCTTGGGTCACGGCTAGGACCTTTTAAGTTACATTTAAGACTTTATGTCACAGTTGATGTTCTCTTATTACTGTTACATTGCATATTTACTTATCCTTGTCTTCTTATGCTCGCTCCCGCCCCTCCTCCCCCCGTCGGCGCGGTTGCATCAGTGACCTACTGGCCCGGCTCTGTCGGCGTCATCATCGCCTGCGCACGTGCGCGGTTCGTGGGTGACGTGTCCCCACTTTCCGCACATGCACGCTACCTAACAAAAAAAAAAAAAGGGGCGTTGACTGCTGACAGAGCTGGTCACTGGCCGCGATTGGTCCGGCCGCGCTGACAGAGTGGGGATGGAGCAGTTGGAGCATGGGAGCACCATGTATAAAAACACATGGCTGCTTCACAGTGTTCCACCTCCCCTTGATGAAATAATCTTATAGCTGAGATTGTGAAAGGTATACGTTGGGGCTCTCTCCGGGGGGGGGTCTGCTCTGCTGCTTATCAGGCCGGCTTTGTGCACTTATGGGTATGTTTACTTAAACCTGCTGGGATTCTATTCATGCATTCATGTCTTTGTACTTAATCTGACTGTTCATTGGCATCCACTTAGCACCTCATGGTGGCTAAACCTGTTTATCTGTTTATAGCTTTTTTGACTGTTTAACTATTTGACTCTGTCACTGCAGAAGTTGCTGTTTCACCAGCATCTGTATCAAGCACTGTTTATTAGTGATTAGTGAGACTTGGATCCTATTTTATATATTTTATATATCTCTGTTATTTCAGAGTATACACTGTTATCATTGTGCTTATCCAGAGCTGTTTTTTTCCATCTGTCTATGTGTAACAATTGTCAAAATTTTACACCATGCTCTTTATGTGCAGGATGCCTTGTTCATGTTTTTGACCCAGTCTGTTATTTATTCATTTTACTTGTGCCCTATATGTAATTGTCATCTAGTACATCTATATTTTATCTGCCGGCCCGTTTTTGCCGTTGATTCCTTTGTGCCAGTTGCTATTTATTAAACCTATTTGCACTTTACTCCTTGTCCTCCAGTCTTTGTATTATCTATGTATGTATCTATCTATCTATGTTTGTATCTATGTATCTATTATCTATGTATCTCTCTATTATCTCTGTATTATCTCTCTCTATATCTCTCTATTATCTATCTATCTATTATCTCTCTATCTATCTATATATTATCTGTTAAAGTAGCTGTTAAAAGCATTAAAAAACGCAGGGACCAACCTGCAAAATAACGCACCAAAAACGCACCAAAACGCAGTAATAATGCATGCGTTATTATCTACGTTATTGGTGCGTTATTTTAACGCAGGTGCGCTAATCCTTCACTCTCAAGAAATTTCTTGAGAAATTTCTTAAGAAAAATCATTTTTCTAGTGCGCACATAGCCTAAAGGCCGCTTTACACGCTACGACATCGCTCAAGCGATTTCGTTGGGGTCACGGAATTTGTGACGCACATCCGGCTGCTTTAGCGATGTCGTTGCGTGTGACACCTATTAGCGATTTTTGCATCGTTGCAAAAACGTGCAAAATCACTAATCGGTGACATGCCCCCCTAATCTCAATTATCGTTGCTGCTGCGTGTACGATGTAGTTCGTCGTTCCTGCGGCAGCACACATCACTATACGTGACACCGCAGGAACGAGGAAGCTCACCTTACCTGCGGCCGCACGCAATGAGGAAGGAAGGAGGTGGGCGGGATGTTTGGCCCGCTCATCTCCGCCCCTCCGCTTCTATTGGGCGCCTCTTAGTGACGTCGCTGTGACGCCAAATGAACCGCCCCCTTAGAAAGGAGGCGGTTCACCGGTCACAGCAACGTCGCTATGCAGGTAATTAGTGTGGTAATTAGGCAGCAATTTGCCCATGGCGCACAACCGATGGGGACCGATATCGGTAACGATATCGCAGCGTGTAAAGCGGCCTTAAGAGTAGGTTTTTAGTTATTAATATTGGGTATTGCACTACTTCTTGAGTAACCACATAATTCACAGAATATTGATCACTGTTCCTAGGCATTGAACTAAATTAGCTAGTCACATCAAATTCACCACACAATAGTAATTACACAATTTTCAGCACTTACTTATTTTTATGCCAAAATTGCCCTTGAATCTGAGGGTTAGTAATCTGACTACTTTTGATTAGTAAGTGCCCATATATTGTTCTTAGGCCGGTATTAACCACAACCTTGAAGGTTTAATTAATAGCAATTATTTCTGTTTACATCAAATTGTTGCAATAATTATGGCCACACATATGGTTATTGGTTATCATACTATAGGCCCTGAGGTATCTTTAGTATGATCCTTGGTAGCATTTAAAAAAAATAAATAAAGTGTGAAAATATAATTCACTCAATAGGGAATCATTCCATTTATAACCTATGGGGTGGATTTATTATTTGCTTATCCCTTCTTTTTCATGTCAATCTCATGTCCACATATAGTATGGTTCTAGTATATACTAAATTTGTGTAATGTTCGGGATTTCTTCCAATATATAGTCAGCAAACATGGGTATAGTCCATACATACATAGTCCTACATTCACAGAATTTTAGTTCCAGGGAGCGCTGAGCCTGTTGGTGTCTCCCCTGACCACCAACAATGTCGACAACATGGCCTAGCTAGCATGCACCGCCATTACCATGATGGCGCTGCTGGCTCGCGGGCCGCGGTCTGAGAGTTGTGGGTCACATGTAAATAGGCACATCACATGAGCTTAGCGACACTGTGACGGGGTCCTTCTCCCATATCACACAATTAACAGAGTGAGAGATGGCGGTACAATCCAAAGAGCAATTATTCCAAGCAACTCAAATGGTCCATAACATAAACCACAAAACAGAGGGTAAAATTAGTCCTGTAACACAAATATAGTCCGGTAAGCGATAAATGTACAGGTCTCTCTGAGAAGCCACAGTTTCTCACAGAGGATTAATCCTTCTCTGTTCAAGTTCTCCAACAGACTGATTGAGTCTACCAGGTAAGCAAAGAGGTTGGGTGAATCTCAGGCCCCTTCCCCCAAACTTAGGAACAGGAACACTACAGGGGGTGATTACCTACAGACAATACAATGTACACACAAGCAGTACAAATAATGGACAGTGAACCAAGCTTAAAATATGAATCTACACAACATGATACACCTCCCCCCATATCCAACCATCACAGCCACTGACTTGGAACTTCCTTTCTGTCACATGACCCGTCATCAGTTGTAGCAGGTACGCGAGTACAGCACAGTTGTTCTAGGCTGCCAAATAGTCACAGTACCCGATCACCTGCTTCTTGCGGCTCACAGGCAAGTGCCCCCCTTGACGATCGCGGCTGGTGCAAGGGTCGCACCTGTCAGTGCTCACTGCTTTATTTCAGATGAACGTTTTACCGATGCAGAGCAGAGTCAAGCTCTCTCTGCATAACTATTCCAATGGCAGCTGCTGGCCAATAAGTGGCAAGAGGTTGATGCATATGACGTCACCTGTTTGCCTCTGATTGGCCGGCGGCTGCCATTGGAATAGTGCAGAGAGAGCTTGACACTGCACGGCGGCAAAACTTTCATCTGAATTTCAGATGATGCGTTGACAGTCGCCAGTTGCCTCGATCATCAAGGGGGGCTCGTGCCTGCTGGCTGCAAGAAGCAGGTTGGAGAATGGAGGAGAGGTATGAAATGGCACAATAGCAGACAAGGATGAGGCATTGCTACAAAAAAAGGATCAGTAAAGGGGACAGTATAGTAAAAGTAAACAAGGATGGGCACATTAGTAAAAAGGGACAAGGATGGGCATATTACTACACGATGGGCATAATACTACAGAATGGGCACATTATTACAGGATGGGCACATTACTACAGAATGGGATCAAGGAGGGGGCACAATACTACAGGATGGGCACCTTGCTACAGAATGGGCTCAAGGACGGGGCACATTAGTAAAAGGGAACACGGTTGGGCACATTACTACAGGATGGGCACAATACTACAGGAATGGGACAAGGATGGGGCAGATTAGTAAAGGGGGACAAGGAGGGAGCACATTACTACACAATGGTCATATTACTACAAGTTGAGGTCAAGGTGAGGGCACAATACTACAGGATGGACACATTACTACAAGATGGGCTCAAGGATGAGACAAATTATAAAAGGGAACAAGTTTAATAATACAGGATGAGCACATGTTTGGGGCACATTAGTTAAAGGGGACGAGACTGGGCACATTACTACAGGATGGGCACATTACTACACAATGGGGACAAAAATGGGGCACATTTGTAAAAGGGGACAAGGATGGGCACAAGGATGGGGAACATTACTAGAGGATGGGCACATTACTGCAGGATGGGGACCATTACTACAGGATGGGCATATTACTACAGTAGGGGGACAAGGATGGGGCACATTAATACAGGATGGGGACAAGGATGGGCACATTACTACAGAATGGGGAAAAAGAGGGGGCACATTAAGCCAGGATGGACACTTTACTAAAGGATGGGCTCAAGGATGGGGCATATTAGTAAAAGGGGACAAGGTTGGGCACATTACCACAGGATGGGCACAATACTACAAAATTGGGACAAGGATGGGGAACATTAATAAAAGGGGACAAAGAGGGGGCACATTACTACAGGATAGGCACATTTCTACAGGATGGGGTCAAGGAGAGGGCACATTACTACAGGATGGGCACAAAGATGGGGCACATTACCACAGGATGGACACTTTACTAAAGGATGGGCTCAAGGATGGGGCACATTTGTAAAAGGGGACAAGGATGGGTACATTACTACAGGATGGAGACAAGGATGGGGCACATTACTACAAGATGGGGCACATTACTACAGGATGGAGCACATTATTACAGGATGGGCACATTACTACAGGATGGTGACAAGGAAGGGCACATTACTACAGGATGGGGACAAGGATGGGCACATTAATACATAATGGGGAAAAGGAGGGACACATTAATACAGAATGGGGAAAAGGAGGGCTGCATTACTACAAGGTGGGCACTTTACTACAAGATGGGCTCAAGTATGGTGCACTTTAGTAAAAGAGGACAAGGATGAGCACATTACTACATGATGGGCACATTACTACAGGATGGTGACAAGGCTGGGGCACGTTACTACAGGATGGGGACAAGGATGTGCACATTACTACAGAATGACAAGCAAGAAAATAGATCCAGCGCTTGTAAGGAACCAGCTTGAATAGTTCATGTAAAATATCCAAATTTATTTAGAAATGTTGCAAGTAAAAATACAGGACAGTCATAACTACCCCCTTGTAGGACTAGATGGTCAGTGGGGACAACACGATTCTGCCAATCTCTTGGCCTTAATCATGTACATGATTAAGCCCAAGAGATTGGAGAAACGCATTGTCCCCACTCACCATCTAGTTCTACAAGGGGGTAGTCATGACTGTCCTATATTTTTACTTGCAACGTTTCTAAATAAATTTTGGATATTTTATTGAACTACTTCAAGCTGGTTTCTTACAAGCGCCACATCTATTTTCTTGCTTGTCTTCATACGGTTGGCCAAACGAAGTCCAGGCTGCCACTAGGATGCCAGAGAACCAGAGGAGGTGAGCTGACAACATTGCTTTCTGTTTCTTATTACTACAGTATGGGAACAAGGATGGGCACATTACTACAGGATGGAAACAATAAATACACAAATTCCATTTAAACAAAAGTATAATGAGTGTTAGCCATGGAATAACGTTACATAATTCCCAATCTGACGAAAATGCATATATCCACAAATAGAATTATATTAAGGAGAGAACAAAATGGACTAAACACCATAAAAAAATACAAATTTTATTAAACATATTAAAAAATAAGATATAGAAAAACAGACAACAGTAAATGTAAATGCCATGGTTCGAGATCACACTTGATATGCAGTATAAAATGAATTGATCACATACAGTATTTGGCATGTAAACATATGTAAGTATACAGTAGTTAAAGGGAACCTGTCAGCAGAAATTTCGCAATAAACCTAAAAGATTCCCCTTCTGCAGCTCCTGGGCTGCTTTCTAGAAAGGTTCCTGTTGTTATTGTGCCCCCTTTGAGACCTAAATAAATACTTTATAAAGTCTTACCTTTTTGTATCCAAATCTTTTTTTTTATGGTCACGGGGGCGGGCTGTCTTGCGTCCGTTATTCTCCCTCCTGATGCTGTACGCCGTCCCCCATTGCTCATTTCCATACATGAGGACGCCGCCCAGTGCTCCCATGGTCTCGCGCATGCCCAGTGCCACTCTCGCGGGACTGTGCGCAGTGTGTCCGCTGGTGACGTGATTGCGCAGGGAGTGAAATTATGGGCGGCGCTGTGATTGTCATCAGCAGCGTCATCCAAGTACCCGCTCATAATCTCCTGCCCGCGCTTTTCACTCTGCCTCCACCGTTATGCGCAAGCGCTGGCCATATGAACCCACGTCACCTATTACCCATCTTTCCCTGGAGCAGGAAATAGATGTGAGGAGCAGCATACCACCGATCATAACCGCATAACGGTGGAGGCAGAGTGAAAAGCGCGGACACAAGATTATGGGCGGGTACTTGGATGACGCTGCTGATGACAATCACAGCGCCGCCCATAATCTCACGCCTGCGCAATCACCTCACCAGTGGTCACACTTTACACAGTGCTGTCCCGCGATAGTGCCACTGGGCATGCGCGAGACCTAGGGAGCACTGGGCGGCGTCCTCAGGTATGGAAATGAGCAATGGGGGACGGCGTAAAGTGGCAGGAGGGAGAATAACGGACGCAAGACAGCCCGCCCCTGTGACCATAAAAAAAGATTTGCATACAAAAAGGTAAGACTTTATAAAGTATTTATTTAGGTCTCAAAGGGGGCACAATAACAACAGGAACCTTTCTAGAATGCAGCCCAGGAGCTGCAGAAGGGGAATCTTTTAGGTTTAGTGCGAAATTTCTGCTGACAGGTTCCCTTTAAACCACAGAAATATAATACACAAAGCTAATACCAAATATAAAGTGACTAGTGCATCAGCACTTGGAGCAAACCATATGCTCCTAGGCAATATCAAAAGTTTAGATTCAAGATACAGCCAAAAATTGAACCAGTGGGGTGCCCATATATTAAGGGTATTATATTACCTGGAAATACTGCAGTATATAATTGGTGCTTGTAACATCCATGGCGGCATCCTCACACTCTTCTGCTCCCCTCCCCTGGCGAGGACATTGGTTTTCTCCCCTATCCAGACGACCAATTTCTTAAAGAGCCAATATCCTCATATCTCAGAAGTACCTCCAAGGTCAGCTGGGAGGTCGCAGGTACTTAAAGCACCTCTGCCTTTTACTGGTGCCTGGGCAATCAGTTAGAAATTAACAAAAAACAAAATTCCTAAAAGTTGCAAATGTTATTAAGTATAATATTAAAAACTCACTATGTGGATGTGAGAAAAGCACTCCAAAATAATAGAGGAGAAAAATAAGCGAGATAGGCATGGATCTAGGTAACTCTAAATGGCCCTGCTATTGCCACTACGGTCTCACCCTACCTTACCGTGGAGGTTTGTACCCTAATAAAACGCAAATGGTGCCTCCGCTCAATGATGACTCACCCTTAAAGACCCTAATGAGTCCCTAAACTAGATCCTATCATAAATTATCCACAAATACAATGTCTGATCAAATAGGTTTGCGTTTTCAGTGTATCCACACCATTTAGGGACATCTATACCCCAATCAGGCCTCCTGATGAACCTGAAACAGGGGAAACGCGTTGAGGCCGTCTTGTGAATAATGACATGTATAAGGGAAGTGTTTTTATCTTTATTTTTTTGTTTGATCTTTTGCTTGTTTTTGTAACCTGTAATTGTGGGTCCTTTCTTTCATTTACGTGGGGCGTTGTGGTGCACACCAGTAGCCCTCGCAGTTTGATTTGCTGTTTCATGAGGTATCTATCAGGATTCAGCATGGCATATTATTAGTAGATACCTTCGTGGTTATTACCTTTTGAGCTTGGTTATTTAAAACCTATTTGATCAGACTTTGTATTTCTGCATAATTTATGATAGGATCTAGTTTAGGGACTCATCAGGGTCCTTAAGGGTGAGTCATCGGTGAGCAGGGGCACTATTTGCATTTTATTAGGGTGCCAACCTCCGCAGCAAGGTAGGGTGAGACTGTATGGGCAACGGCAGGGCCCTTTAGGTTTACCTAGATCCTTGCTTATTTCACTTTTTTTGGTCCACTCTATTGTTTTGGAGTGCTTTTCTCACATCCACATATTGAGTTTTTAATATTATACTTTAATTTGCAACTTTTAGGATTTTTTGTTTTTGTTAATTTCAATTGGGATTTGTCCTCTATCCTTGATTGTTAGCCGCAATAAGTTAGGGGTACTTTGCACGTTGCGACATTGCAAGCCGATGTTGCGATGTCGAGCGCGATAGTCCCCGCCCCCGTCGAAGCAGCGATATCTTGTGATTGCTGCCATAGCGAACATTATCGCTACGGCAGCTTCACATGCACTTACCTGCCCTGCGACGTCGCTCTGCCAGGCGAACCGCCTCCTTCCTAAGGGGACGGGTCGTGCGAGGTCACAGCGACGTCACAAGGCAGGCGGCCAATAGGAGCGGAGGGGTGGCGATGAACAGGACGTAAACATCCCGCCCACCTCCTTCCTTCTCATTGCAGCCGGGACGCAGGTAAGGTGATGTTCCTCGCTCCTACGGCATCATACACAGCGATGTGTGCTGCCGCAGGAACGAGGAACAACATCATACCGTCGCTGCTGCAAAATTATGAAAATGTCGGACCCTACACCGATCATACGATAACGACGCTTTTGCGCTCGTTAATCGTATGTAAAAGGATTCACATACTGCGATGTCGACAGTGACGCCGGATGTGCGTCACTTTCGATTTGACCCCACCGACATCGCACCTGCGATGTTGTAATGTGCAAAGTACCCCTTGGAGTCATTGCTAGTTCTCAGGTCCCTTAGCGCTGCTGCTGATATTGTGCTGTCTGCTGCTGCTCACACTTCTTTATATTGTAGTGCTGTGCTTCCTTGCTGTTCCACTGCTGCCGCTACCATCCACGCCGTCCAGCTTACACGATACCCGTCTCCTCAAGTATCCATGTCAGTCGCAGCTGCTGTACTATCAATCCGTCCATCCATCCCAGACAGAATCTCAACACCTGCTGCTGCTCTAACCTACTGCCAGAGACTGTTGCTCGTTTACCCCTGGGGGCAGCTGAAGCAGCACCAGTCTTCCTGAGTGTCACCCGCACACATACCTGCAGTGTAACACCCTCACCATGAGGGGCTCTGGAGAAGACCAGGCTCAGGTCCATAGTCAAGCCCCTTTAGTTTTTCTGTGTGCTGTGGCTCAGTGGCTTTTCTAAATATCTCTGCTCTGCGGGCGAGCATAACAGTTTTCCCAGGACATGAACCATGCTGGCCCTGCATTCTCGGCTCAGTGAGAACTTGCTCATTTGCAGGAGGAACAACACCATCTCATGACCAGTCTGCAGGCTATGGACACATGGCTGACCTCTCTGCAGTTGACAGATCTTGCAACCAACAACACTCAGCTTACCAGCGTCTAACAAGAACTTACTCATCAGGAAGGTATACAAGGTCGGGTGCTGGAGTATTTAGCTTCCATGGACGAACGGCAGACATCCAAGCAGAATGCTTCCAGCCAAGCTGCTACTCCAGTTTTGGAGCCTTCTGTGCCGTCCTCTCTTCCAGTCGGCAGTCTTCCTCATTCGTCTCAGCAGACATCCACGGTACCGAGGGGATCCGAAGCTTTGTTAAGGGTTTCTTAATAGTGCCAGTTGCACTTCCGTCTCCTGCCGCAGCAGTATCCCACAGATGCCACCAAAGTGGCTTTCCTGGCCTCTTACCTAGAGGGCGAAGCTTTGGACTAGATCAGTTCGTTTCTGGAGAGGCTTGATTCACTAGTCTCCAACCTGTCTATCTTCCTGGAGACTTTCCAGGAAATATTTGATGAACCTGGCCACATTGCATCTGCTACAGAAGCACTGTTTGACCTGCAACAAGGGGATTTCACCGTAAGCCATAAGATTCCACACCTTATTGTCTGAGCTGCAGTGGACCAATGAGTCATTCATCGGAGCATTCTGGTGAGGCCTAACTGGTAAAATCAAGGGACGAGTTAGCTGGTCATTGTCACGCTCCCGATCCGACTGCGCCACCCACCACGGGTTAAGGGCGTCACACATGCACACTAGAGGGCATGCGTGTGCACTCTCCTAGACTTAAAGGGCCAGCACAGCTGTCCAGGATCTGACTACTAAATACCTTGGGTATTTAAGACTTCCTGTTCCCCATGGCCAGTGCTTGTTCAACGTGTCCCTGTAGCTTGTCTCTTGTACCAGTTGTTCAGGTCTCTCTATGCCTATGCTTGGTGTAACACTGTCTTTGCTTACAGATCCTGAGTACCTTTCTGAGCACACACTCCAGCCTGATCCCTGTAACCTGCACCAGTCTCCGGTTCTGGACTTCAGCCTGATCCCGTTAACCTGCACCAGTCTCCGATTCTGGCCTTCAGCCTGATGCCGTTAACCTGTACCTGGTTCAGATCTGATCCTGTATCTACCACAGACTCTATAAAACTCTTTCCTGTGAATCCTGCTGATCCCGGCTTCCGTGCATCTAGACCCTCTGGGGTTACGCCCGACGTCCCTGTATAGGGATTCGCTCAAGGCGGCACCTCAGGAGAGTCCAGTGCCCAGTCCAGTGAGTCCACTCCCAGGACTATCGTTACAGTCGTGCTTTATTCTTCTTTCTGGATGACCTGATTAGCCTAGCCATTCAGATTGACCTGTGCTTTCTGTAATGTGCTCATGAGAAAGCCCGTGAAAGGAGGTCATCACACCCAGTACCCTCTGTTCTGAGGTGCTTGGTTCCTCGTGCCAGTGTGGCCTCCATACCTACAGTCCCAGAGCCAATGGAGATTGATCAAGTGTGGTCTGTCTGCTATCGCCAGGACATTCGTCGTACCAATGGGAGGTGCTACTATTGTTGAAGCTCCGCGCACCTAATCTGCTTTTGTCCCAAGAAGCCGGGAAAATTTCTTGCCTAGGGTCAGTAGGAGAGGCTACTCTACGTGATGGCAAGTCCTCTGCACCTCTATATTTGACTGTGTCCGTAACCAGTGACTTCTGGTTCTCTGAGGTGGCCCTTCTGTGCTGATGGGAATTTCATACAACTGAGTATAGTGGATCGGTATTGGATTCCTGTTCATCAGCTGCAAAGTCCTGTTCCAGTGCTGTCGGTGAACAAAAAGCCTCTGCCCGAGGTCATCCAGTTTGTTACAGAAGACGCTGTCCTATGAGTAGGAGTGCTGCATATGGAGAAGATCACCTTTCACGTCCTTTCAGGAATGTCGCATCCGCTGTTGCTGGGTCTACTGTGGATTCGGAAGCACGAACCACTTCTGGACTGGAGATCTGCTCAGGTGGGGTAACACTTGCCATAAAAGCTGTCTTGTTCATGTACAATCTCCTTGACCACCCATGAAGCCCTCTAATCTTCCAGGTCTGCTGTCTGCATACTGGGCCTATGCAGATGTCTTTGACAAAAAAGAGGCCAAAACCCAGCCGCCACATAGACAATACCACTGTCCGATTGACCTACTCCCTGGGTCAACCCCTCCTCGTGGTTGTATGTATCCCGTCTCAGGCCGAGACCCAGGTGATGTCCGAATACATAAAGTACAATATGGCAAGAGGTTTCATTCAATACACTTCCTCAACGGCCGGAGCCGGTTTCTCCTTTGTGAAAAAAGGACAGGTCTCTTTGACCATATATAGACTACAGAGGTCTCAATCAAATCACAGTCAAGAACAAATAATCGCTGCTGCTCATACCAGAATTGTTCGACCGACTCCGAGGATTTAGGATCTTCTCCAAGCTTGACCTCTTTGGTGCGTACAATCTGGTTAGGATATGGTTGGGCGATGAATGGAAGACTGCCTTCAACACCCATGACAGCCACTATGAGTATCGGGTAATGCCATTTGGGCTCAGCAATGCCCCGACAGTCTTTCAGGAATTCATCAACGATATCTTTCGAGATCTGCTATACACATGTGTAGTGGTGTACTTGGACGACATTCTTGTATTCTCACTGGACTTTCTTACGCACAGAAGAAACGTTCAGCAGGTTCTGCAGAGGTTAAGGGAGAACCATGTATATGCCAAATACGAAAAGCACCTGTTTGAGAAATCATCCCTGCTTTTCTTAGGTTACATCATCTCAGTGACCGGCCTGAGGATGGATCCAGCAAGTTGTTAGCAGTACTGAAGTGGCCACGTCCTGACAGTCTGATCCGGCGGTTCTTTGGGTTTGCCAATTACTACAGGCAGTTTATCCCGTGATTCTCGTCACTGGCTCTTCCCATCTCAGTCTTGACCCGCAAAGGGGCGAATCTGAAAGCTTGGACTCCTGAGGCAGAAAACACCTTTATTTCCCTCAAACAGGCCTTACTTAGCTTTGACGCTACATAGACCTGATTCTAATCAGCAGTTTACCCTCGAAGTGGATGCTTCGTCTTCTGTTGCCGATGCAGTTCTCACACAGAAGTGCTATTTAACCTGCGGTTTCTTTTCCAGGGCTTTCTCTCCAGCCAAGTGCAACTACTCAATTGGCGATTGGGAGCTGTTGGCCCTCAAGATGGCTCTGGTGTTATGTGTTGGAAGGAGCAGTGCACCCTGTAATCATTTACGCCTAACACAAGAACTTTGCTTACCTACAGTCAGCTCAGGGGATGAATCCTCGTCAAGCCCGGTGGTCGCTTTTGTTCACTCGCTTCGACTTTGTGCTGCATTTCCGCCCTGCAGAAATGAACATCAAGGTTGATGCGCTGTTGCGATCATTTCTGTCAGCCGATCAGGAGGAGGAGCCTCAACACATAATTGAGCCATCCAGGATGGTGACATGGCTCCTATAGACATTTTCCAGGTTCCTCCCGGCAAGATGTTGCTGAAGCAGACAGGGAGCGAGTTATTCAGTGGGGTCATTCCTTTTGGCTGGCCAGTCATACTGGACAGAAGTCATTGCAGCTGACGTTGTAGTGCTACTGGTGGCCTACACTGCGACAAGATGTCCTGGAATTTGTGTTGGCCTGTCCTTCGAGTGCCCATAAGAAGACACTGAAGAAGCTTCCTGCTGATCCACTGCTCCCTTTTCCGGTGCCATCTACCCCCTGATAGCATATCACATCGGGATGGACTTTATCACAGATCTACTGAAGTCCTCCGGTTGCACCGTCAACTTAGTGGTGGTGGACAGATTCTCTAAAATGGCCCATTTTACCCTGCTGACCGGTTTGCCTTCTTCGCCAGTGCTTGCTGAGCACTTCATGCAGCTCATCTTTCTGCTGCACGGTCTACCACTCCTCATTGTGTCCGACAGAGGAGTCCAGTTCATATCTAGATTCTGGAAGGCCACCTCCAAGCTGTTGGATGTCACTTTGGACTTCTCGGCAGACTACAATCCGCAGTCCAATAGCCAAGTGGAACGGGTGAACCAGACTATGATGAACTTTCTGTGACACTTCGTCAATGAGCATCATAGTGACTGGGTCAAGCTCCTCCCTTGTGTGGAGTTCTCGTATATAAAACCACCTAAGTAAGTCCGCCGCCAAGCCTCCTTTTCAGATTCTGTATGGACAGCGACCCAGAATCCCATTCCCAGTGGCACTCACCTTTGGCAAGCTGTTTCTCTCGTTAAGACGTTCTCCGACATCAGGGTGGAGACCAAGTCCTCCCTGGAGCAGTCCTCCATTCATATGAAGAGGCATGAAGACAAGAGACACCTACATCCTTCTTCGTTCCAGCCCGGAGACAAGGTATGTCTCTCTTCCGGATACGTCCACTTCAAGTTACCATCCTACAAGTTGAGTCCCATTGAGGTGCTCCAGACTACAAACTGAAGCTCCTGGCTTCTCTATGCATCCCCAACTCTTTCCATGTGTCCCTCCTCAAACCTGTCATCCTGAGCCGTTATCACAGGGATCCAGGTACCTCTTAGCCTCTGGAAGGGGTTTGGTCCTGAGGAGAGGTCATTGCAGGAAGACCAAAAGAAAAATCCCTAAAAAAATCACCTTATTATTATTGTCTTAAAATCAGAAATCCCCCCCAAAAAACGTGATTATATAAAGTCATAGACACGGTCCAATGATTAAAGATTCGGAATGGTGAAAAGCCCTATCAGTTTACCTTCCTTGCCGCGGAGGTTGGCACTCTACATTTAGCGCAATGGCGCCCCCGCTTACCGACAGCTTGCTCTTATATCCCTGTTCTAGTCTGAGGTGCAGCTAGTCTGGAAATTCGGGAGTGACAACACACATAATCTATGCACACCTACATGTCCTCAAAAATATAAAATGACTCTGTCACAAGGGTAAAAATATCCCAGACAGTTAGATCCCCCTATTTTCTATAAGATAATACTAGAAAATAGGTTTGACTATGTTTACATATCTTTTGGTACCTTTTTCTGCTGGTGTGATAATGAAAAACCAGGTTATTAGCAAAGAGAGTCCTTGCTTACATTGATATATTGCTTGGCCAGTTTGCACAATAACAGTCTAGGTTTACAGCAGTGTTTGTGTTTACTCCTTGTGTTACACAGTACTTGGAGGTATTTAGCACTTTATATATACTTTGGAGGCACTTGACAATTTATTTTTTTAATAAGTATAACATCAGGTTATTTAAGCTGAGAGATCAAACCTATTTTTCTAGTATTATATTATAGAAAATAGGGGGATCTAACTGTCTGGGATATTTTTACCCTTGTGACAGTGCTAAGTCATTTTATATTTTTAAGGACATGTAGGTGTGCATAGATTGTTATGTGTGTTGTTACTCCCGAATTTCCAGACTAGCTGCACCTCAGACTATAAGGGCAAGCCGTCGGTGAGCGGGGGCGCCATTGCGCTAAATTTAGAGTGCCAACCTCCGTGGCAAGGAAGGGAAACTGATAGGGTTTTTGGCCATTCCCAATCCTTAATCATTGCACCGTGTTAATGACTTTATATAATCACGCTTTTTGGGGGGAATTTCTGATTTTAAGACAATAATGATAAAGTAATTTTTTAGGGGTTTTTCTTTTGGTCTTCTTGGTTAACCCCTTGGTTATATCTCAATTGGTTGTTCTTTTTTGAGAGGTCATGGCAGCCAAGGGAGAATATTAATTTCCCTCTTCTCCTTAACAAATACCCTAAAAGGGGGTGGGTGGGGGGCGTAAGGAAGGGGGGTACTGTAACGCCCATGCCGACATCCTCGCACTCTCCTGCTCCCCTTCCCCAGCAAGGACGTCGGTTTCCTCACCTGTCCAGGAGTCCTGCGGTGGTGGTCCCGTCCCTGTCCCATGCTGCTGTCTCCCAGAACATCTGTACATCTTCCAGGCCTCCAGCCTCAGCCTTATCACTGGTGCCTGGGCAATGAGTTAGTCATTGCTAGTTATCAGGGCCCTTAGCACTGCAGCTGATGATATTGTGCTGTCTGCTGCTGCTGATACATCTTTATATTTCAGTGCTGTACTACCATGCTGTTCCACTGCTGTCGCTACCATCTACGCCGACCAGCTTACACGATACCCGCCTCTGCAAGTATCCATGCCGGTCACAGCTGCTGTACCATCCATCCGTCCATCCATCCTGGATGGAATCTCGACACCTGCTGCTGCTGTAACCTACTGCCAGAGACTGCCGCTCCCATACCCCTGGGGCCAGCCGATGCAGCACCAGTCTTCCCGAGTGGCACCCAGACTCATACCTGAAGCGTAACACCCTCACCATGAGAAGCACTGGAGAAGACCAGGCTCAGGTCTGTAGTCAAGCCCCTCTGGGTTTTATGTGTGCTGTGGCCCAGTGGGTTTGCTAAACAACATTGCTCGTCCGGCAAGCATAACAGGGTCAGAGGAAATCCCATGAGAACGCCTCAATGCGTGTTTCGTGAGAAATTGCTCGCTTCATCAAAGGACTGAAAGGTACACATGCCAGGACCTTTTTAGAGTAAGAGGTAGTGGTCACCTGGGCTGCGAGAACCAATCAAGGTGGATATAGTGGCACCTGTACACCATCTGAAATCAATCTGTCCATTCCGCTTGCGTTGTCATAACACTAGCACTATGTATGTCGCGGGCGGGGAGGGGACGCTGCGCTCACCACGCTCGGGTCCGGCACGGTTGCGGCTGCTTCGCTTGCTGCTCGGTCAGTTGCTCGAGCGGTGGGCCAGATCCCGGGGACTCGAG
>NW_027443352.1:0-48694 GCF_048569485.1 Anomaloglossus baeobatrachus | reverse complement strand
CCCCTCCTTCCACTAGCCCACCCTCCCACCCAAAGAACAACTTCTTCTGCGCAGCTTGTTTTCTAGGCAGCAGCGCTATTGTGATGTCATCGGGGGGCATTGTGACAAGCCGCCAGTGTTCCGTCTCTTCATGTTGTGCACAGTTCAAACGGAAAATACATCAACAGGCAGACTACAGAAAAGCTTACTATCAAAGGTTAGAGGGGGGCTTTCTCAGAGGGCTTTTTACAGTTTTTCTATTCCCAATTAGCCGTTTAAGTGTACTTATTGAAAGTAGTAATTCTTTCATAGGCCGCCCTTTCTTAGTATTTGACGTTCCTTATATTGCGGTATGAGGCTTCGCAGTAGGTTGCAAACATTCATCACCCATGACTGTCCCCAATTGAGCTCAGAAGCTCAATGTCTATCATGACCTCTCTTTTAGAATGTCCAAGAGCAAGCAAACTATTCCTCCAGGAGAGGGCGCCAACAGACTACTAAAGAGATCATCATTACTCAAAGAAAACCCCAAAAACCAATGCATGATAGGAATAAACAGGTAACTTTCTTTGGAGTGGAAGCGGAGAGATCGCACCAGATGCCAATTCTAGATGTTATCACACCTGTGGTCACTGCAGCAGCAGGTGAATCCACTTTGTCCAAAAGGGATCTATTCCATTCAATTGCAAATGATCTAGATAAGACAGAGAACTGCAGCACGGGGACATAGCCGAGTTGGTCAGGTTGAGTGGTGATGAGTTTGCTATTTGGATGAATAAAGAAAGTCAAAAGTGTGAAAGATAAAAAACAAAAGGAGGAAGTGTGAAAAGTGAATGGGCCAAATTGAGGTGCATATGAAGACGTATGCTTTCTTCCAATTCATTAAATCGGGCTAATATGAATCAGGTGAATTGAGTTCTGCTTTTGGAAACTGGGTTAAGAAGGGGTGCACCGTTCCTGGAGGTACTGCAATACCAGGTCAATGCGTGGAGTGGACAGAGCAAGCTCTTTTTCCATCTCCCTGTTCTAAAAATCCATTTAATATATGGTCCCCAGATAGGGGACGTATCAGATATTAAACTGATAAGAACAGATACTACACTTGATCTTAGCCAAAAGGCCGAGAAGCGATAACCAGAATTGGTTTGGGCCTCGAGTGGCACCCTGGCCTATGCCGGACACATCTTAGGGAGAGAGAGCGAGAGGGAGACAAACCCACGCCTACACAAGACATTTTGTCACCCAAGCCAACCCTTGAAAAGGCTGCTTTGCAGAGCCAAAACAAGAAGAATGGTGCGTTTTGCAGCCGCCGCCCACTGCAATGAATCTGAATAACTCCTCCTTTAGGGCGCAAGCAACTCCCCTCCCCCTTGCAGTCTTTCCAATTCACGATACAAAAAGACGGACAGGACAGGTTGCCTGACTTTCCGTCACTGCCACCCTTTGCCATCCTTACCCGTAGAAAGCCCTTTCATCATCCCCAAACCCTAATCTTTTCCCTTTCCTTCCCAGCCCCCAAACCCTGCCCTCTGTACCTTTCTCACCACCCGCTTCCCTTCTCCTGTCATCCCCCTACCACCCGGGAAAAAAAGAGATTGCCCCCTCCTTCCACTAGCCCACCCTCCCACCCAAAGAACAACTTCTTCTGCGCAGCTTGTTTTCTAGGCAGCAGCGCTATTGTGATGTCATCGGGGGGCATTGTGACAAGCCGCCAGTGTTCCGTCTCTTCATGTTGTGCACAGTTCAAACGGAAAATACATCAACAGGCAGACTACAGAAAAGCTTACTATCAAAGGTTAGAGGGGGGCTTTCTCAGAGGGCTTTTTACAGTTTTTCTATTCCCAATTAGCCGTTTAAGTGTACTTATTGAAAGTAGTAATTCTTTCATAGGCCGCCCTTTCTTAGTATTTGACGTTCCTTATATTGCGGTATGAGGCTTCGCAGTAGGTTGCAAACATTCATCACCCATGACTGTCCCCAATTGAGCTCAGAAGCTCAATGTCTATCATGACCTCTCTTTTAGAATGTCCAAGAGCAAGCAAACTATTCCTCCAGGAGAGGGCGCCAACAGACTACTAAAGAGATCATCATTACTCAAAGAAAACCCCAAAAACCAATGCATGATAGGAATAAACAGGTAACTTTCTTTGGAGTGGAAGCGGAGAGATCGCACCAGATGCCAATTCTAGATGTTATCACACCTGTGGTCACTGCAGCAGCAGGTGAATCCACTTTGTCCAAAAGGGATCTATTCCATTCAATTGCAAATGATCTAGATAAGACAGAGAACTGCAGCACGGGGACATAGCCGAGTTGGTCAGGTTGAGTGGTGATGAGTTTGCTATTTGGATGAATAAAGAAAGTCAAAAGTGTGAAAGATAAAAAACAAAAGGAGGAAGTGTGAAAAGTGAATGGGCCAAATTGAGGTGCATATGAAGACGTATGCTTTCTTCCAATTCATTAAATCGGGCTAATATGAATCAGGTGAATTGAGTTCTGCTTTTGGAAACTGGGTTAAGAAGGGGTGCACCGTTCCTGGAGGTACTGCAATACCAGGTCAATGCGTGGAGTGGACAGAGCAAGCTCTTTTTCCATCTCCCTGTTCTAAAAATCCATTTAATATATGGTCCCCAGATAGGGGACGTATCAGATATTAAACTGATAAGAACAGATTTTTGATTTAATGAAGCTTTCCAAAGCACCACAAAAAATGCATGACCGAAGTCACACCAAAAACAGTGCAAAGGCTAGGATTCGTGTGGACCCCACCGTGAGGAGAGGGTCCCCAAAAATCAACCCCGTCCCTCCGAGCCAGAAGGCCACAGCAAGGGTCAGGGATCTTCGGTGCTCTCCCAAGCCGAAGCCTGGTTGAGCCTTGTCGTTGCTCCCAGCGTCCACCCAGGCATCTTACCCAAGTGGAGTAGAGAGCTACTAGTTGTTGGTTTCGCAGCCGAAACTGCCCGGACCGTCAACCGGTGTTGGTTTCTCAGCCCAAGGCTAACCGGACCTCCAACCGGGTGTTGGTTTCTCAGCCGAAGCTGACCCAGACCTCCAACCGGGTGTTGGTTTCTCAGCCGAAGCTGACCCAGACCTCCAACCGGGTGTTAGTTTCTCAGCCCAAAGCTGACCAGACCTCCGACCGGGATTATAAAAATTTCCCTTCCTAGCCAGAAGGCCGGGATAGGGTAATATGCTCAAAAAGTATGAAAAGGCAAGGTACGGTGTGCTACAGAGCCCAAGGCTTGCCGGGGTCCCAAGCCAGCAAGCTCAGACTCACTCCAGGGTCGTCAGTCCTGGGGCACGTTGTACCATAGCCCCCCACCCTTACTCAGTCTAATAGCCTCGATCCTGGTAGGGCCATGTTTTCCTCTAGATGAATATACTATCCACCCAGAGTACTAGCAAGCGCAACCTTCCAGTGTGCATTGTATCATTGTACTAAGGTGGCCTGGAGCTTAAACCACCTCTTCGAACAACACTACACTTGATCTTAGCCAAAAGGCCAAGAAGCGATAACCAGAATTGGTTTGGGCCTCGAGTGGCACCCTGGCCTATGCCGGACACATCTTAGGGAGAGAGAGCGAGAGGGAGACAAACCCACGCCTACACAAGACATTTTGTCACCCAAGCCAACCCTTGAAAAGGCTGCTTTGCAGAGCCAAAACAAGAAGAATGGTGCGTTTTGCAGCCGCCGCCCACTGCAATGAATCTGAATAACTCCTCCTTTAGGGCGCAAGCAACTCCCCTCCCCCTTGCAGTCTTTCCAATTCACGATACAAAAAGACGGACAGGACAGGTTGCCTGACTTTCCGTCACTGCCACCCTTTGCCATCCTTACCCGTAGAAAGCCCTTTCATCATCCCCAAACCCTAATCTTTTCCCTTTCCTTCCCAGCCCCCAAACCCTGCCCTCTGTACCTTTCTCACCACCCGCTTCCCTTCTCCTGTCATCCCCCTACCACCCGGGAAAAAAAGAGATTGCCCCCTCCTTCCACTAGCCCACCCTCCCACCCAAAGAACAACTTCTTCTGCGCAGCTTGTTTTCTAGGCAGCAGCGCTATTGTGATGTCATCGGGGGGCATTGTGACAAGCCGCCAGTGTTCCGTCTCTTCATGTTGTGCACAGTTCAAACGGAAAATACATCAACAGGCAGACTACAGAAAAGCTTACTATCAAAGGTTAGAGGGGGGCTTTCTCAGAGGGCTTTTTACAGTTTTTCTATTCCCAATTAGCCGTTTAAGTGTACTTATTGAAAGTAGTAATTCTTTCATAGGCCGCCCTTTCTTAGTATTTGACGTTCCTTATATTGCGGTATGAGGCTTCGCAGTAGGTTGCAAACATTCATCACCCATGACTGTCCCCAATTGAGCTCAGAAGCTCAATGTCTATCATGACCTCTCTTTTAGAATGTCCAAGAGCAAGCAAACTATTCCTCCAGGAGAGGGCGCCAACAGACTACTAAAGAGATCATCATTACTCAAAGAAAACCCCAAAAACCAATGCATGATAGGAATAAACAGGTAACTTTCTTTGGAGTGGAAGCGGAGAGATCGCACCAGATGCCAATTCTAGATGTTATCACACCTGTGGTCACTGCAGCAGCAGGTGAATCCACTTTGTCCAAAAGGGATCTATTCCATTCAATTGCAAATGATCTAGATAAGACAGAGAACTGCAGCACGGGGACATAGCCGAGTTGGTCAGGTTGAGTGGTGATGAGTTTGCTATTTGGATGAATAAAGAAAGTCAAAAGTGTGAAAGATAAAAAACAAAAGGAGGAAGTGTGAAAAGTGAATGGGCCAAATTGAGGTGCATATGAAGACGTATGCTTTCTTCCAATTCATTAAATCGGGCTAATATGAATCAGGTGAATTGAGTTCTGCTTTTGGAAACTGGGTTAAGAAGGGGTGCACCGTTCCTGGAGGTACTGCAATACCAGGTCAATGCGTGGAGTGGACAGAGCAAGCTCTTTTTCCATCTCCCTGTTCTAAAAATCCATTTAATATATGGTCCCCAGATAGGGGACGTATCAGATATTAAACTGATAAGAACAGATACTACACTTGATCTTAGCCAAAAGGCCGAGAAGCGATAACCAGAATTGGTTTGGGCCTCGAGTGGCACCCTGGCCTATGCCGGACACATCTTAGGGAGAGAGAGCGAGAGGGAGACAAACCCACGCCTACACAAGACATTTTGTCACCCAAGCCAACCCTTGAAAAGGCTGCTTTGCAGAGCCAAAACAAGAAGAATGGTGCGTTTTGCAGCCGCCGCCCACTGCAATGAATCTGAATAACTCCTCCTTTAGGGCGCAAGCAACTCCCCTCCCCCTTGCAGTCTTTCCAATTCACGATACAAAAAGACGGACAGGACAGGTTGCCTGACTTTCCGTCACTGCCACCCTTTGCCATCCTTACCCGTAGAAAGCCCTTTCATCATCCCCAAACCCTAATCTTTTCCCTTTCCTTCCCAGCCCCCAAACCCTGCCCTCTGTACCTTTCTCACCACCCGCTTCCCTTCTCCTGTCATCCCCCTACCACCCGGGAAAAAAAGAGATTGCCCCCTCCTTCCACTAGCCCACCCTCCCACCCAAAGAACAACTTCTTCTGCGCAGCTTGTTTTCTAGGCAGCAGCGCTATTGTGATGTCATCGGGGGGCATTGTGACAAGCCGCCAGTGTTCCGTCTCTTCATGTTGTGCACAGTTCAAACGGAAAATACATCAACAGGCAGACTACAGAAAAGCTTACTATCAAAGGTTAGAGGGGGGCTTTCTCAGAGGGCTTTTTACAGTTTTTCTATTCCCAATTAGCCGTTTAAGTGTACTTATTGAAAGTAGTAATTCTTTCATAGGCCGCCCTTTCTTAGTATTTGACGTTCCTTATATTGCGGTATGAGGCTTCGCAGTAGGTTGCAAACATTCATCACCCATGACTGTCCCCAATTGAGCTCAGAAGCTCAATGTCTATCATGACCTCTCTTTTAGAATGTCCAAGAGCAAGCAAACTATTCCTCCAGGAGAGGGCGCCAACAGACTACTAAAGAGATCATCATTACTCAAAGAAAACCCCAAAAACCAATGCATGATAGGAATAAACAGGTAACTTTCTTTGGAGTGGAAGCGGAGAGATCGCACCAGATGCCAATTCTAGATGTTATCACACCTGTGGTCACTGCAGCAGCAGGTGAATCCACTTTGTCCAAAAGGGATCTATTCCATTCAATTGCAAATGATCTAGATAAGACAGAGAACTGCAGCACGGGGACATAGCCGAGTTGGTCAGGTTGAGTGGTGATGAGTTTGCTATTTGGATGAATAAAGAAAGTCAAAAGTGTGAAAGATAAAAAACAAAAGGAGGAAGTGTGAAAAGTGAATGGGCCAAATTGAGGTGCATATGAAGACGTATGCTTTCTTCCAATTCATTAAATCGGGCTAATATGAATCAGGTGAATTGAGTTCTGCTTTTGGAAACTGGGTTAAGAAGGGGTGCACCGTTCCTGGAGGTACTGCAATACCAGGTCAATGCGTGGAGTGGACAGAGCAAGCTCTTTTTCCATCTCCCTGTTCTAAAAATCCATTTAATATATGGTCCCCAGATAGGGGACGTATCAGATATTAAACTGATAAGAACAGATACTACACTTGATCTTAGCCAAAAGGCCGAGAAGCGATAACCAGAATTGGTTTGGGCCTCGAGTGGCACCCTGGCCTATGCCGGACACATCTTAGGGAGAGAGAGCGAGAGGGAGACAAACCCACGCCTACACAAGACATTTTGTCACCCAAGCCAACCCTTGAAAAGGCTGCTTTGCAGAGCCAAAACAAGAAGAATGGTGCGTTTTGCAGCCGCCGCCCACTGCAATGAATCTGAATAACTCCTCCTTTAGGGCGCAAGCAACTCCCCTCCCCCTTGCAGTCTTTCCAATTCACGATACAAAAAGACGGACAGGACAGGTTGCCTGACTTTCCGTCACTGCCACCCTTTGCCATCCTTACCCGTAGAAAGCCCTTTCATCATCCCCAAACCCTAATCTTTTCCCTTTCCTTCCCAGCCCCCAAACCCTGCCCTCTGTACCTTTCTCACCACCCGCTTCCCTTCTCCTGTCATCCCCCTACCACCCGGGAAAAAAAGAGATTGCCCCCTCCTTCCACTAGCCCACCCTCCCACCCAAAGAACAACTTCTTCTGCGCAGCTTGTTTTCTAGGCAGCAGCGCTATTGTGATGTCATCGGGGGGCATTGTGACAAGCCGCCAGTGTTCCGTCTCTTCATGTTGTGCACAGTTCAAACGGAAAATACATCAACAGGCAGACTACAGAAAAGCTTACTATCAAAGGTTAGAGGGGGGCTTTCTCAGAGGGCTTTTTACAGTTTTTCTATTCCCAATTAGCCGTTTAAGTGTACTTATTGAAAGTAGTAATTCTTTCATAGGCCGCCCTTTCTTAGTATTTGACGTTCCTTATATTGCGGTATGAGGCTTCGCAGTAGGTTGCAAACATTCATCACCCATGACTGTCCCCAATTGAGCTCAGAAGCTCAATGTCTATCATGACCTCTCTTTTAGAATGTCCAAGAGCAAGCAAACTATTCCTCCAGGAGAGGGCGCCAACAGACTACTAAAGAGATCATCATTACTCAAAGAAAACCCCAAAAACCAATGCATGATAGGAATAAACAGGTAACTTTCTTTGGAGTGGAAGCGGAGAGATCGCACCAGATGCCAATTCTAGATGTTATCACACCTGTGGTCACTGCAGCAGCAGGTGAATCCACTTTGTCCAAAAGGGATCTATTCCATTCAATTGCAAATGATCTAGATAAGACAGAGAACTGCAGCACGGGGACATAGCCGAGTTGGTCAGGTTGAGTGGTGATGAGTTTGCTATTTGGATGAATAAAGAAAGTCAAAAGTGTGAAAGATAAAAAACAAAAGGAGGAAGTGTGAAAAGTGAATGGGCCAAATTGAGGTGCATATGAAGACGTATGCTTTCTTCCAATTCATTAAATCGGGCTAATATGAATCAGGTGAATTGAGTTCTGCTTTTGGAAACTGGGTTAAGAAGGGGTGCACCGTTCCTGGAGGTACTGCAATACCAGGTCAATGCGTGGAGTGGACAGAGCAAGCTCTTTTTCCATCTCCCTGTTCTAAAAATCCATTTAATATATGGTCCCCAGATAGGGGACGTATCAGATATTAAACTGATAAGAACAGATACTACACTTGATCTTAGCCAAAAGGCCGAGAAGCGATAACCAGAATTGGTTTGGGCCTCGAGTGGCACCCTGGCCTATGCCGGACACATCTTAGGGAGAGAGAGCGAGAGGGAGACAAACCCACGCCTACACAAGACATTTTGTCACCCAAGCCAACCCTTGAAAAGGCTGCTTTGCAGAGCCAAAACAAGAAGAATGGTGCGTTTTGCAGCCGCCGCCCACTGCAATGAATCTGAATAACTCCTCCTTTAGGGCGCAAGCAACTCCCCTCCCCCTTGCAGTCTTTCCAATTCACGATACAAAAAGACGGACAGGACAGGTTGCCTGACTTTCCGTCACTGCCACCCTTTGCCATCCTTACCCGTAGAAAGCCCTTTCATCATCCCCAAACCCTAATCTTTTCCCTTTCCTTCCCAGCCCCCAAACCCTGCCCTCTGTACCTTTCTCACCACCCGCTTCCCTTCTCCTGTCATCCCCCTACCACCCGGGAAAAAAAGAGATTGCCCCCTCCTTCCACTAGCCCACCCTCCCACCCAAAGAACAACTTCTTCTGCGCAGCTTGTTTTCTAGGCAGCAGCGCTATTGTGATGTCATCGGGGGGCATTGTGACAAGCCGCCAGTGTTCCGTCTCTTCATGTTGTGCACAGTTCAAACGGAAAATACATCAACAGGCAGACTACAGAAAAGCTTACTATCAAAGGTTAGAGGGGGGCTTTCTCAGAGGGCTTTTTACAGTTTTTCTATTCCCAATTAGCCGTTTAAGTGTACTTATTGAAAGTAGTAATTCTTTCATAGGCCGCCCTTTCTTAGTATTTGACGTTCCTTATATTGCGGTATGAGGCTTCGCAGTAGGTTGCAAACATTCATCACCCATGACTGTCCCCAATTGAGCTCAGAAGCTCAATGTCTATCATGACCTCTCTTTTAGAATGTCCAAGAGCAAGCAAACTATTCCTCCAGGAGAGGGCGCCAACAGACTACTAAAGAGATCATCATTACTCAAAGAAAACCCCAAAAACCAATGCATGATAGGAATAAACAGGTAACTTTCTTTGGAGTGGAAGCGGAGAGATCGCACCAGATGCCAATTCTAGATGTTATCACACCTGTGGTCACTGCAGCAGCAGGTGAATCCACTTTGTCCAAAAGGGATCTATTCCATTCAATTGCAAATGATCTAGATAAGACAGAGAACTGCAGCACGGGGACATAGCCGAGTTGGTCAGGTTGAGTGGTGATGAGTTTGCTATTTGGATGAATAAAGAAAGTCAAAAGTGTGAAAGATAAAAAACAAAAGGAGGAAGTGTGAAAAGTGAATGGGCCAAATTGAGGTGCATATGAAGACGTATGCTTTCTTCCAATTCATTAAATCGGGCTAATATGAATCAGGTGAATTGAGTTCTGCTTTTGGAAACTGGGTTAAGAAGGGGTGCACCGTTCCTGGAGGTACTGCAATACCAGGTCAATGCGTGGAGTGGACAGAGCAAGCTCTTTTTCCATCTCCCTGTTCTAAAAATCCATTTAATATATGGTCCCCAGATAGGGGACGTATCAGATATTAAACTGATAAGAACAGATACTACACTTGATCTTAGCCAAAAGGCCGAGAAGCGATAACCAGAATTGGTTTGGGCCTCGAGTGGCACCCTGGCCTATGCCGGACACATCTTAGGGAGAGAGAGCGAGAGGGAGACAAACCCACGCCTACACAAGACATTTTGTCACCCAAGCCAACCCTTGAAAAGGCTGCTTTGCAGAGCCAAAACAAGAAGAATGGTGCGTTTTGCAGCCGCCGCCCACTGCAATGAATCTGAATAACTCCTCCTTTAGGGCGCAAGCAACTCCCCTCCCCCATTGCAGTCTTTCCAATTCACGATACAAAAAGACGGACAGGACAGGTTGCCTGACTTTCCGTCACTGCCACCCTTTGCCATCCTTACCCGTAGAAAGCCCTTTCATCATCCCCAAACCCTAATCTTTTCCCTTTCCTTCCCAGCCCCCAAACCCTGCCCTCTGTACCTTTCTCACCACCCGCTTCCCTTCTCCTGTCATCCCCCTACCACCCGGGAAAAAAAGAGATTGCCCCCTCCTTCCACTAGCCCACCCTCCCACCCAAAGAACAACTTCTTCTGCGCAGCTTGTTTTCTAGGCAGCAGCGCTATTGTGATGTCATCGGGGGGCATTGTGACAAGCCGCCAGTGTTCCGTCTCTTCATGTTGTGCACAGTTCAAACGGAAAATACATCAACAGGCAGACTACAGAAAAGCTTACTATCAAAGGTTAGAGGGGGGCTTTCTCAGAGGGCTTTTTACAGTTTTTCTATTCCCAATTAGCCGTTTAAGTGTACTTATTGAAAGTAGTAATTCTTTCATAGGCCGCCCTTTCTTAGTATTTGACGTTCCTTATATTGCGGTATGAGGCTTCGCAGTAGGTTGCAAACATTCATCACCCATGACTGTCCCCAATTGAGCTCAGAAGCTCAATGTCTATCATGACCTCTCTTTTAGAATGTCCAAGAGCAAGCAAACTATTCCTCCAGGAGAGGGCGCCAACAGACTACTAAAGAGATCATCATTACTCAAAGAAAACCCCAAAAACCAATGCATGATAGGAATAAACAGGTAACTTTCTTTGGAGTGGAAGCGGAGAGATCGCACCAGATGCCAATTCTAGATGTTATCACACCTGTGGTCACTGCAGCAGCAGGTGAATCCACTTTGTCCAAAAGGGATCTATTCCATTCAATTGCAAATGATCTAGATAAGACAGAGAACTGCAGCACGGGGACATAGCCGAGTTGGTCAGGTTGAGTGGTGATGAGTTTGCTATTTGGATGAATAAAGAAAGTCAAAAGTGTGAAAGATAAAAAACAAAAGGAGGAAGTGTGAAAAGTGAATGGGCCAAATTGAGGTGCATATGAAGACGTATGCTTTCTTCCAATTCATTAAATCGGGCTAATATGAATCAGGTGAATTGAGTTCTGCTTTTGGAAACTGGGTTAAGAAGGGGTGCACCGTTCCTGGAGGTACTGCAATACCAGGTCAATGCGTGGAGTGGACAGAGCAAGCTCTTTTTCCATCTCCCTGTTCTAAAAATCCATTTAATATATGGTCCCCAGATAGGGGACGTATCAGATATTAAACTGATAAGAACAGATACTACACTTGATCTTAGCCAAAAGGCCGAGAAGCGATAACCAGAATTGGTTTGGGCCTCGAGTGGCACCCTGGCCTATGCCGGACACATCTTAGGGAGAGAGAGCGAGAGGGAGACAAACCCACGCCTACACAAGACATTTTGTCACCCAAGCCAACCCTTGAAAAGGCTGCTTTGCAGAGCCAAAACAAGAAGAATGGTGCGTTTTGCAGCCGCCGCCCACTGCAATGAATCTGAATAACTCCTCCTTTAGGGCGCAAGCAACTCCCCTCCCCCTTGCAGTCTTTCCAATTCACGATACAAAAAGACGGACAGGACAGGTTGCCTGACTTTCCGTCACTGCCACCCTTTGCCATCCTTACCCGTAGAAAGCCCTTTCATCATCCCCAAACCCTAATCTTTTCCCTTTCCTTCCCAGCCCCCAAACCCTGCCCTCTGTACCTTTCTCACCACCCGCTTCCCTTCTCCTGTCATCCCCCTACCACCCGGGAAAAAAAGAGATTGCCCCCTCCTTCCACTAGCCCACCCTCCCACCCAAAGAACAACTTCTTCTGCGCAGCTTGTTTTCTAGGCAGCAGCGCTATTGTGATGTCATCGGGGGGCATTGTGACAAGCCGCCAGTGTTCCGTCTCTTCATGTTGTGCACAGTTCAAACGGAAAATACATCAACAGGCAGACTACAGAAAAGCTTACTATCAAAGGTTAGAGGGGGGCTTTCTCAGAGGGCTTTTTACAGTTTTTCTATTCCCAATTAGCCGTTTAAGTGTACTTATTGAAAGTAGTAATTCTTTCATAGGCCGCCCTTTCTTAGTATTTGACGTTCCTTATATTGCGGTATGAGGCTTCGCAGTAGGTTGCAAACATTCATCACCCATGACTGTCCCCAATTGAGCTCAGAAGCTCAATGTCTATCATGACCTCTCTTTTAGAATGTCCAAGAGCAAGCAAACTATTCCTCCAGGAGAGGGCGCCAACAGACTACTAAAGAGATCATCATTACTCAAAGAAAACCCCAAAAACCAATGCATGATAGGAATAAACAGGTAACTTTCTTTGGAGTGGAAGCGGAGAGATCGCACCAGATGCCAATTCTAGATGTTATCACACCTGTGGTCACTGCAGCAGCAGGTGAATCCACTTTGTCCAAAAGGGATCTATTCCATTCAATTGCAAATGATCTAGATAAGACAGAGAACTGCAGCACGGGGACATAGCCGAGTTGGTCAGGTTGAGTGGTGATGAGTTTGCTATTTGGATGAATAAAGAAAGTCAAAAGTGTGAAAGATAAAAAACAAAAGGAGGAAGTGTGAAAAGTGAATGGGCCAAATTGAGGTGCATATGAAGACGTATGCTTTCTTCCAATTCATTAAATCGGGCTAATATGAATCAGGTGAATTGAGTTCTGCTTTTGGAAACTGGGTTAAGAAGGGGTGCACCGTTCCTGGAGGTACTGCAATACCAGGTCAATGCGTGGAGTGGACAGAGCAAGCTCTTTTTCCATCTCCCTGTTCTAAAAATCCATTTAATATATGGTCCCCAGATAGGGGACGTATCAGATATTAAACTGATAAGAACAGATACTACACTTGATCTTAGCCAAAAGGCCGAGAAGCGATAACCAGAATTGGTTTGGGCCTCGAGTGGCACCCTGGCCTATGCCGGACACATCTTAGGGAGAGAGAGCGAGAGGGAGACAAACCCACGCCTACACAAGACATTTTGTCACCCAAGCCAACCCTTGAAAAGGCTGCTTTGCAGAGCCAAAACAAGAAGAATGGTGCGTTTTGCAGCCGCCGCCCACTGCAATGAATCTGAATAACTCCTCCTTTAGGGCGCAAGCAACTCCCCTCCCCCTTGCAGTCTTTCCAATTCACGATACAAAAAGACGGACAGGACAGGTTGCCTGACTTTCCGTCACTGCCACCCTTTGCCATCCTTACCCGTAGAAAGCCCTTTCATCATCCCCAAACCCTAATCTTTTCCCTTTCCTTCCCAGCCCCCAAACCCTGCCCTCTGTACCTTTCTCACCACCCGCTTCCCTTCTCCTGTCATCCCCCTACCACCCGGGAAAAAAAGAGATTGCCCCCTCCTTCCACTAGCCCACCCTCCCACCCAAAGAACAACTTCTTCTGCGCAGCTTGTTTTCTAGGCAGCAGCGCTATTGTGATGTCATCGGGGGGCATTGTGACAAGCCGCCAGTGTTCCGTCTCTTCATGTTGTGCACAGTTCAAACGGAAAATACATCAACAGGCAGACTACAGAAAAGCTTACTATCAAAGGTTAGAGGGGGGCTTTCTCAGAGGGCTTTTTACAGTTTTTCTATTCCCAATTAGCCGTTTAAGTGTACTTATTGAAAGTAGTAATTCTTTCATAGGCCGCCCTTTCTTAGTATTTGACGTTCCTTATATTGCGGTATGAGGCTTCGCAGTAGGTTGCAAACATTCATCACCCATGACTGTCCCCAATTGAGCTCAGAAGCTCAATGTCTATCATGACCTCTCTTTTAGAATGTCCAAGAGCAAGCAAACTATTCCTCCAGGAGAGGGCGCCAACAGACTACTAAAGAGATCATCATTACTCAAAGAAAACCCCAAAAACCAATGCATGATAGGAATAAACAGGTAACTTTCTTTGGAGTGGAAGCGGAGAGATCGCACCAGATGCCAATTCTAGATGTTATCACACCTGTGGTCACTGCAGCAGCAGGTGAATCCACTTTGTCCAAAAGGGATCTATTCCATTCAATTGCAAATGATCTAGATAAGACAGAGAACTGCAGCACGGGGACATAGCCGAGTTGGTCAGGTTGAGTGGTGATGAGTTTGCTATTTGGATGAATAAAGAAAGTCAAAAGTGTGAAAGATAAAAAACAAAAGGAGGAAGTGTGAAAAGTGAATGGGCCAAATTGAGGTGCATATGAAGACGTATGCTTTCTTCCAATTCATTAAATCGGGCTAATATGAATCAGGTGAATTGAGTTCTGCTTTTGGAAACTGGGTTAAGAAGGGGTGCACCGTTCCTGGAGGTACTGCAATACCAGGTCAATGCGTGGAGTGGACAGAGCAAGCTCTTTTTCCATCTCCCTGTTCTAAAAATCCATTTAATATATGGTCCCCAGATAGGGGACGTATCAGATATTAAACTGATAAGAACAGATACTACACTTGATCTTAGCCAAAAGGCCGAGAAGCGATAACCAGAATTGGTTTGGGCCTCGAGTGGCACCCTGGCCTATGCCGGACACATCTTAGGGAGAGAGAGCGAGAGGGAGACAAACCCACGCCTACACAAGACATTTTGTCACCCAAGCCAACCCTTGAAAAGGCTGCTTTGCAGAGCCAAAACAAGAAGAATGGTGCGTTTTGCAGCCGCCGCCCACTGCAATGAATCTGAATAACTCCTCCTTTAGGGCGCAAGCAACTCCCCTCCCCCTTGCAGTCTTTCCAATTCACGATACAAAAAGACGGACAGGACAGGTTGCCTGACTTTCCGTCACTGCCACCCTTTGCCATCCTTACCCGTAGAAAGCCCTTTCATCATCCCCAAACCCTAATCTTTTCCCTTTCCTTCCCAGCCCCCAAACCCTGCCCTCTGTACCTTTCTCACCACCCGCTTCCCTTCTCCTGTCATCCCCCTACCACCCGGGAAAAAAAGAGATTGCCCCCTCCTTCCACTAGCCCACCCTCCCACCCAAAGAACAACTTCTTCTGCGCAGCTTGTTTTCTAGGCAGCAGCGCTATTGTGATGTCATCGGGGGGCATTGTGACAAGCCGCCAGTGTTCCGTCTCTTCATGTTGTGCACAGTTCAAACGGAAAATACATCAACAGGCAGACTACAGAAAAGCTTACTATCAAAGGTTAGAGGGGGGCTTTCTCAGAGGGCTTTTTACAGTTTTTCTATTCCCAATTAGCCGTTTAAGTGTACTTATTGAAAGTAGTAATTCTTTCATAGGCCGCCCTTTCTTAGTATTTGACGTTCCTTATATTGCGGTATGAGGCTTCGCAGTAGGTTGCAAACATTCATCACCCATGACTGTCCCCAATTGAGCTCAGAAGCTCAATGTCTATCATGACCTCTCTTTTAGAATGTCCAAGAGCAAGCAAACTATTCCTCCAGGAGAGGGCGCCAACAGACTACTAAAGAGATCATCATTACTCAAAGAAAACCCCAAAAACCAATGCATGATAGGAATAAACAGGTAACTTTCTTTGGAGTGGAAGCGGAGAGATCGCACCAGATGCCAATTCTAGATGTTATCACACCTGTGGTCACTGCAGCAGCAGGTGAATCCACTTTGTCCAAAAGGGATCTATTCCATTCAATTGCAAATGATCTAGATAAGACAGAGAACTGCAGCACGGGGACATAGCCGAGTTGGTCAGGTTGAGTGGTGATGAGTTTGCTATTTGGATGAATAAAGAAAGTCAAAAGTGTGAAAGATAAAAAACAAAAGGAGGAAGTGTGAAAAGTGAATGGGCCAAATTGAGGTGCATATGAAGACGTATGCTTTCTTCCAATTCATTAAATCGGGCTAATATGAATCAGGTGAATTGAGTTCTGCTTTTGGAAACTGGGTTAAGAAGGGGTGCACCGTTCCTGGAGGTACTGCAATACCAGGTCAATGCGTGGAGTGGACAGAGCAAGCTCTTTTTCCATCTCCCTGTTCTAAAAATCCATTTAATATATGGTCCCCAGATAGGGGACGTATCAGATATTAAACTGATAAGAACAGATACTACACTTGATCTTAGCCAAAAGGCCGAGAAGCGATAACCAGAATTGGTTTGGGCCTCGAGTGGCACCCTGGCCTATGCCGGACACATCTTAGGGAGAGAGAGCGAGAGGGAGACAAACCCACGCCTACACAAGACATTTTGTCACCCAAGCCAACCCTTGAAAAGGCTGCTTTGCAGAGCCAAAACAAGAAGAATGGTGCGTTTTGCAGCCGCCGCCCACTGCAATGAATCTGAATAACTCCTCCTTTAGGGCGCAAGCAACTCCCCTCCCCCTTGCAGTCTTTCCAATTCACGATACAAAAAGACGGACAGGACAGGTTGCCTGACTTTCCGTCACTGCCACCCTTTGCCATCCTTACCCGTAGAAAGCCCTTTCATCATCCCCAAACCCTAATCTTTTCCCTTTCCTTCCCAGCCCCCAAACCCTGCCCTCTGTACCTTTCTCACCACCCGCTTCCCTTCTCCTGTCATCCCCCTACCACCCGGGAAAAAAAGAGATTGCCCCCTCCTTCCACTAGCCCACCCTCCCACCCAAAGAACAACTTCTTCTGCGCAGCTTGTTTTCTAGGCAGCAGCGCTATTGTGATGTCATCGGGGGGCATTGTGACAAGCCGCCAGTGTTCCGTCTCTTCATGTTGTGCACAGTTCAAACGGAAAATACATCAACAGGCAGACTACAGAAAAGCTTACTATCAAAGGTTAGAGGGGGGCTTTCTCAGAGGGCTTTTTACAGTTTTTCTATTCCCAATTAGCCGTTTTGTACTTATTGAAAGTAGTAATTCTTTCATAGGCCGCCCTTTCTTAGTATTTGACGTTCCTTATATTGCGGTATGAGGCTTCGCAGTAGGTTGCAAACATTCATCACCCATGACTGTCCCCAATTGAGCTCTGAAGCTCAATGTCTATCATGACCTCTCTTTTAGAATGTCCAAGAGCAAGCAAACTATTCCTCCAGGAGAGGGCGCCAACAGACTACTAAAGAGATCATCATTACTCAAAGAAAACCCCAAAAACCAATGCATGATAGGAATAAACAGGTAACTTTCTTTGGAGTGGAAGCGGAGAGATCGCACCAGATGCCAATTCTAGATGTTATCACACCTGTGGTCACTGCAGCAGCAGGTGAATCCACTTTGTCCAAAAGGGATCTATTCCATTCAATTGCAAATGATCTAGATAAGACAGAGAACTGCAGCACGGGGACATAGCCGAGTTGGTCAGGTTGAGTGGTGATGAGTTTTGCTATTTGGAATGAATAAAGAAAGTCAAAAGTGTGAAAGATAAAAAACAAAGGAGGAAGTGTGAAAAGTGAATGGGCCAAATTGAGGTGCATATGAAGACGTATGCTTTCTTCCAATTCATTAAATCGGGCTAATATGAATCAGGTGAATTGAGTTCTGCTTTTGGAAACTGGGTAAGAAGGGGTGCACCGTTCCTGGAGTACTGCAATACCAGGTCAATGCGTGGAGTGGACAGAGCAAGCTCTTTTCCATCTCCCTGTTCTAAAAATCCATTTAATATATGGTCCCCAGATAGGGGACGTATCAGATATTAAACTGATAAGAACAGATACTACACTTGATCTTAGCCAAAAGGCCGAGAAGCGATAACCAGAATTGGTTTGGGCCTCGAGTGGCACCCTGGCCTATGCCGGACACATCTTAGGGAGAGAGAGCGAGAGGGAGACAAACCCACGCCTACACAAGACATTTTGTCACCCAAGCCAACCCTTGAAAAGGCTGCTTTGCAGAGCCAAAACAAGAAGAATGGTGCGTTTTGCAGCCTGCCGCCCACTGCAATGAATCTGAATAACTCCTCCTTTAGGGCGCAAGCAACTCCCCTCCCCTTGCAGTCTTTCCAATTCACGATACAAAAAAGACGGACAGGACAGGTTGCCTGACTTTCCGTCACTGCCACCCTTTGCCATCCGTACCCCGTAGAAAGCCCTTTCATCATCCCCAAACCCTAATCTTTCCCTTTCCTTCCCAGCCCCCAAACCCTGCCCTCTGTACCTTTCTCACCACCCGCTTCCCTTCTCCTGTCATCCCCCTACCACCCGGGAAAAAAAGAGATTGCCCCCTCCTTCCACTAGCCCACCCTCCCCACCCAAAGAAACAACTTCTTCTGCGCACGCTTGTTTTCTAGGCAGCAGCGCTATTGTGATGTCATCGGGGGGCATTGTGACAAGCCGCCAGTGTTCCGTCTCTTCATGTTGTGCACAGTTCAAACGGAAATACATCAACAGGCAGACTACAGAAAAGCTTACTATCAAAGGTTAGAGGGGGGCTTTCTCAGAGGGCTTTTTACAGTTTTTCTATTCCCAATTAGCCGTTTAAGTGTACTTATTGAAAGTAGTAATTCTTTCATAGGCCGCCCTTTCTTAGTATTTGACGTTCCTTATATTGCGGTATGAGGCTTCGCAGTAGGTTGCAAACATTCATCACCCATGACTGTCCCCAATTGAGCTCAGAAGCTCAATGTCTATCATGACCTCTCTTTTAGAATGTCCAAGAGCAAGCAAACTATTCCTCCAGGAGAGGGCGCCAACAGACTACTAAAGAGATCATCATTACTCAAAGAAAACCCCAAAAACCAATGCATGATAGGAATAAACAGGTAACTTTCTTTGGAGTGGAAGCGGAGAGATCGCACCAGATGCCAATTCTAGATGTTATCACACCTGTGGTCACTGCAGCAGCAGGTGAATCCACTTTGTCCAAAAGGGATCTATTCCATTCAATTGCAAATGATCTAGATAAGACAGAGAACTGCAGCACGGGGACATAGCCGAGTTGGTCAGGTTGAGTGGTGATGAGTTTGCTATTTGGATGAATAAAGAAAGTCAAAAGTGTGAAAGATAAAAAACAAAAGGAGGAAGTGTGAAAAGTGAATGGGCCAAATTGAGGTGCATATGAAGACGTATGCTTTCTTCCAATTCATTAAATCGGGCTAATATGAATCAGGTGAATTGAGTTCTGCTTTTGGAAACTGGGTTAAGAAGGGGTGCACCGTTCCTGGAGGTACTGCAATACCAGGTCAATGCGTGGAGTGGACAGAGCAAGCTCTTTTTCCATCTCCCTGTTCTAAAAATCCATTTAATATATGGTCCCCAGATAGGGGACGTATCAGATATTAAACTGATAAGAACAGATACTACACTTGATCTTAGCCAAAAGGCCGAGAAGCGATAACCAGAATTGGTTTGGGCCTCGAGTGGCACCCTGGCCTATGCCGGACAACATCTTAGGGAGAGAGAGCGAGAGGGAGACAAACCCACGCCTACACAAGGACATTTTGTCACCCAAGCCAACCTTGAAAAGGCTGCTTTGCAGAGCCAAAACAAGAAGAATGGTGCGTTTTGCAGCCGCCGCCCACTGCAATGAATCTGAATAACTCCTCCCTTTAGGGCGCAAGCAACTCCCCTCCCCCTTGCAGTCTTCCCAATTCACGATACAAAAAGACGGACAGGACAGGTTGCCTGACTTTCCGTCACTGCCACCCTTTGCCATCCTTACCCGTAGAAAGCCCTTTCATCATCCCCAAACCCTAATCTTTTCCCTTTCCTTCCCAGCCCCCAAACCCTGCCCTCTGTACCTTTCTCACCACCCGCTTCCCTTCTCCTGTCATCCCCTACCACCCGGGAAAAAAAGAGATTGCCCCCTCCTTCCACTAGCCCACCCTCCCACCCAAAGAACAACTTCTTCTGCGCAGCTTGTTTTCTAGGCAGCAGCGCTATTGTGATGTCATCGGGGGGCATTGTGACAAGCCGCCAGTGTTCCGTCTCTTCATGTTGTGCACAGTTCAAACGGAAAATACATCAACAGGCAGACTACAGAAAAGCTTACTATCAAAGGTTAGAGGGGGGCTTTCTCAGAGGGCTTTTTACAGTTTTTCTATTCCCAATTAGCCGTTTAAGTGTACTTATTGAAAGTAGTAATTCTTTCATAGGCCGCCCTTTCTTAGTATTTGACGTTCCTTATATTGCGGTATGAGGCTTCGCAGTAGGTTGCAAACATTCATCACCCATGACTGTCCCCAATTGAGCTCAGAAGCTCAATGTCTATCATGACCTCTCTTTTAGAATGTCCAAGAGCAAGCAAACTATTCCTCCAGGAGAGGGCGCCAACAGACTACTAAAGAGATCATCATTACTCAAAGAAAACCCCAAAAACCAATGCATGATAGGAATAAACAGGTAACTTTCTTTGGAGTGGAAGCGGAGAGATCGCACCAGATGCCAATTCTAGATGTTATCACACCTGTGGTCACTGCAGCAGCAGGTGAATCCACTTTGTCCAAAAGGGATCTATTCCATTCAATTGCAAATGATCTAGATAAGACAGAGAACTGCAGCACGGGGACATAGCCGAGTTGGTCAGGTTGAGTGGTGATGAGTTTGCTATTTGGATGAATAAAGAAAGTCAAAAGTGTGAAAGATAAAAAACAAAAGGAGGAAGTGTGAAAAGTGAATGGGCCAAATTGAGGTGCATATGAAGACGTATGCTTTCTTCCAATTCATTAAATCGGGCTAATATGAATCAGGTGAATTGAGGTTCTGCTTTTGGAAACTGGGTTAAGAAGGGGTGCACCGTTCTGGAGGTACTGCAATACCAGGTCAATGCGTGGAGTGGACAGAGCAAGCTCTTTTTCCATCTCCCTGTTCTAAAAATCCATTTAATATATGGTCCCCAGATAGGGGACCGTATCAGATATTAAACTGATAAGAACAGATACTACACTTGATCTTAGCCAAAAGGCCGAGAAGCGATAACCAGAATTGGGTTTGGGCCTCGAGTGGCACCCTGGCCTATGCCGGACACATCTTAGGGAGAGAGAGCGAGAGGGAGACAAACCCACGCCTACACAAGACATTTTGTCACCCAAGCCAACCCCTTGAAAAGGCTGCTTTGCAGAGCCAAAACAAGAAGAATGGTGCGTTTTGCAGCCGCCGCCCACTGCAATGAATCTGAATAACTCCTCCTTTAGGGCGCAAGCAACTCCCCTCCCCCTTGCAGTCTTTCCAATTCACGATACAAAAAGACGGACAGGACAGGTTGCCTGACTTTCCGTCACTGCCACCCTTTGCCATCCTTACCCGTAGAAAGCCCTTTCATCATCCCCAAACCCTAATCTTTTCCCTTTCCTTCCAGCCCCCAAACCCTGCCCTCTGTACCTTTCTCACCACCCGCTTCCCTTCTCCTGTCATCCCCCTACCACCCGGGAAAAAAAGAGATTGCCCCTCCTTCCACTAGCCCACCCTCCCACCCAAAGAACTACTTCTTCTGCGCAGCTTGTTTTCTAGGCAGCAGCGCTATTGTGATGTCATCGGGGGGCATTGTGACAAGCCGCCAGTGTTCCGTCTCTTCATGTTGTGCACAGTTCAAACGGAAAATACATCAACAGGCAGACTACAGAAAAGCTTACTATCAAAGGTTAGAGGGGGGCTTTCTCAGAGGGCTTTTTACAGTTTTTCTATTCCCAATTAGCCGTTTAAGTGTACTTATTGAAAGTAGTAATTCTTTCATAGGCCGCCCTTTCTTAGTATTTGGACGTTCCTTATATTGCGGTATGAGGCTTCGCAGTAGGTTGCAAACATTCATCACCCATGACTGTCCCCAATTGAGCTCAGAAGCTCAATGTCTATCATGACCTCTCTTTTAGAATGTCCAAGAGCAAGCAAACTATTCCTCCAGGAGAGGGCGCCAACAGACTACTAAAGAGATCATCATTACTCAAAGAAACCCCAAAAACCAATGCATGATAGGAATAAACAGGTAACTTTCTTTGGAGTGGAAGCGGAGAGATCGCACCAGATGCCAATTCTAGATGTTATCACACCTGTGGTCACTGCAGCAGCAGGTGAATCCACTTTGTCCAAAAGGGATCTATTCTCATTCAATTGCAAATGATCTAGATAAGACAGAGAACTGCAGCACGGGGACATAGCCGAGTTGGTCAGGTTGAGTGGTGATGAGTTTGCTATTTGGATGAATAAAGAAAGTCAAAAGTGTGAAAGATAAAAAACAAAAGGAGGAAGTGTGAAAAGTGAATGGGCCAAATTGAGGTGCATATGAAGACGTATGCTTTCTTCCAATTCATTAAATCGGGCTAATATGAATCAGGTGAATTGAGTTCTGCTTTTGGAAACTGGGTTAAGAAGGGGTGCACCGTTCCTGAGGTACTGCAATACCAGGTCAATGCGTGGAGTGGACAGAGCAAGCTCTTTTTCCATCTCCCTGTTCTAAAAATCCATTTAATATATGGTCCCCAGATAGGGGACGTATCAGATATTAAACTGATAAGAACAGATACTACACTTGATCTTAGCCAAAAGGCCGAGAAGCGATAACCAGAATTGGTTTGGGCCTCGAGTGCACCTGGCCTATGCCGGACACATCTTAGGGAGAGAGAGCGAGAGGGAGACAAACCCACGCCTACACAAGACATTTTGTCACCCAAGCCAACCCTTGAAAAGGCTGCTTTGCAGAGCCAAAACAAGAAGAATGGTGCGTTTTGCAGCCGCCGCCCACTGCAATGAATCTGAATAACTCCTCCTTTAGGCGGCAAGCAACTCCCTCCCCCTTGCAGTCTTTCCAATTCACGATACAAAAAGACGGACAGGACAGGTTGCCTGACTTTCCGTCACTGCCACCCTTTGCCATCCTTACCCGTAGAAAGCCCTTTCATCATCCCCAAACCCTAATCTTTTCCCTTTCCTTCCCAGCCCCCAAACCCTGCCCTCTGTACCTTTCTCACCACCCGCTTCCCTTCTCCTGTCATCCCCCTACCACCCGGGAAAAAAAGAGATTGCCCCCTCCTTCCACTAGCCCACCCTCCCACCCAAAGAACAACTTCTTCTGCGCAGCTTGTTTTCTAGGCAGCAGCGCTATTGTGATGTCATCGGGGGCATTGTGACAAGCCGCCAGTGTTCCGTCTCTTCATGTTGTGCACAGTTCAAACGGAAAATACATCAACAGGCAGACTACAGAAAAGCTTACTATCAAAGGTTAGAGGGGGGCTTTCTCAGAGGGCTTTTTACAGTTTTTCTATTCCCAATTAGCCGTTTAAGTGTACTTATTGAAAGTAGTAATTCTTCATAGGCCGCCCTTTCTTAGTATTTGACGTTCCTTATATTGCGGGTATGAGGCTTCGCAGTAGGTTGCAAACATTCATCACCCATGACTGTCCCCAATTGAGCTCAGAAGCTCAATGTCTATCATGACCTCTCTTTTAGAATGTCCAAGAGCAAGCAAACTATATCCTCCAGGAGAGGGCGCCAACAGACTACTAAAGAGATCATCATTACTCAAAGAAAACCCAAAAACCAATGCATGATAGGAATAAACAGGTAACTTTCTTTGAGTGGAAGCGGAGAGATCGCACCAGATGCCAATTCTAGATGTTATCACACCTGTGGTCACTGCAGCAGCAGGTGAATCCACTTTGTCCAAAAGGGATCTATTCCATTCAATGCAAATGATCTAGATAAGACAGAGAACTGCAGCACGGGGACATAGCCGAGTTGGTCAGGTTGAGTGGTGATGAGTTTGCTATTTGGATGAATAAAGAAAGTCAAAAGTGTGAAAGATAAAAAACAAAAGGAGGAAGTGTGAAAAGTGAATGGGCCAAATTGAGGTGCATATGAAGACGTATGCTTTCTTCCAATTCATTAAATCGGGCTAATATGAATCAGGTGAATTGAGTTCTGCTTTTGGAACTGGGTTAAGAAGGGGTGCACCGTTCCTGGAGGTACTGCAATACCAGGTCAATGCGTGGAGTGGACAGAGCAAGCTCTTTTTCCATCTCCCTGTTCTAAAATCCATTTAATATATGGTCCCCAGATAGGGGGACGTATCAGATATTAAACTGATAAGAACAGATACTACACTTGATCTTAGCCAAAAGGCCGAGAAGCGATAACCAGAATTGGTTTGGGCCTCGAGTGGCACCCTGGCCTATGCCGGACACACATCTTAGGGAGAGAGAGCGAGAGGGAGACAAACCCACGCCTACACAAGACATTTTGTCACCCAAGCAACCCTTGAAAAGGCTGCTTTGCAGAGCCAAAACAAGAAGAATGGTGCGTTTTGCAGCCGCCGCCCACTGCAATGAATCTGAATAACTCCTCCTTTAGGGCGCAAGCAACTCCCCTCCCCCTTGCAGTCTTTCCAATTCACGATACAAAAAGACGGACAGGACAGGTTGCCTGACTTTCCGTCACTGCCGACCCTTTGCCATCCTTACCCGTAGAAAGCCCTTTCATCATCCCCAAACCCTAATCTTTTCCCTTTCCTTCCCAGCCCCCAAACCCTGCCCTCTGTATCTTTCTCACCACCCGCTTCCCTTCTCCTGTCATCCCCCTACCACCCGGGAAAAAAAGAGATTGCCCCCTCCTTCCACTAGCCCACCCTCCCACCCAAAGAACAACTTCTTCTGCGCAGCTTGTTTTCTAGGCAGCAGCGCTATTGTGATGTCATCGGGGGGCATTGTGACAAGCCGCCAGTGTTCCGTCTCTTCATGTTGTGCACAGTTCAAACGGAAAATACATCAACAGGCAGACTACAGAAAAGCTTACTATCAAAGGTTAGAGGGGGGCTTTCTCAGAGGGCTTTTTACAGTTTTTCTATTCCCAATTAGCCGTTTAAGTGTACTTATTGAAAGTAGTAATTCTTTCATAGGCCGCCCTTTCTTAGTATTTGACGTTCCTTATATTGCGGTATGAGGCTTCGCAGTAGGTTGCAAACATTCATCACCCATGACTGTCCCCAATTGAGCTCAGAAGCTCAATGTCTATCATGACCTCTCTTTTAGAATGTCCAAGAGCAAGCAAACTATTCCTCCAGGAGAGGGCGCCAACAGACTACTAAAGAGATCATCATTACTCAAAGAAAACCCCAAAAACCAATGCATGATAGGAATAAACAGGTAACTTTCTTTGGAGTGGAAGCGGAGAGATCGCACCAGATGCCAATTCTAGATGTTATCACACCTGTGGTCACTGCAGCAGCAGGTGAATCCACTTTGTCCAAAAGGGATCTATTCCATTCAATTGCAAATGATCTAGATAAGACAGAGAACTGCAGCACGGGGACATAGCCGAGTTGGTCAGGTTGAGTGGTGATGAGTTTGCTATTTGGATGAATAAAGAAAGTCAAAAGTGTGAAAGATAAAAAACAAAAGGAGGAAGTGTGAAAAGTGAATGGGCCAAATTGAGGTGCATATGAAGACGTATGCTTTCTTCCAATTCATTAAATCGGGCTAATATGAATCAGGTGAATTGAGTTCTGCTTTTGGAAACTGGTTAAGAAGGGGTGCACCGTTCCTGGAGGTACTGCAATACCAGGTCAATGCGTGGAGTGGACAGAGCAAGCTCTTTTTTCCATCTCCCTGTTCTAAAAATCCATTTAATATATGGTCCCCAGATAGGGGACGTATCAGATATTAAACTGATAAGAACAGATACTACACTTGATCTTAGCCAAAAGGCCGAGAAGCGATAACCAGAATTGGTTTGGGCCTCGAGTGGCACCCTGGCCTATGCCGGACACATCTTAGGGAGAGAGAGCGAGAGGGAGACAAACCCACGCCTACACAAGACATTTTGTCACCCAAGCCAACCCTTGAAAAGGCTGCTTTGCAGAGCCAAAACAAGAAGAATGGTGCGTTTTGCAGCCGCCGCCCACTGCAATGAATCTGAATAACTCCTCCTTTAGGGCGCAAGCAACTCCCCTCCCCCTTGCAGTCTTTCCAATTCACGATACAAAAAGACGGACAGGACAGGTTGCCTGACTTTCCGTCACTGCCACCCTTTGCCATCCTTACCCGTAGAAAGCCCTTTCATCATCCCCAAACCCTAATCTTTTCCCTTTCCTTCCCAGCCCCCAAACCCTGCCCTCTGTACCTTTCTCACCACCCGCTTCCCTTCTCCTGTCATCCCCCTACCACCCGGGAAAAAAAGAGATTGCCCCCCTCCTTCCACTAGCCCCACCCTCCCACCCAAAGAACAACTTCTTCTGCGCAGCTTGTTTTCTAGGCAGCAGCGCTATTGTGATGTCATCGGGGGGCATTGTGACAAGCCGCCAGTGTTCCGTCTCTTCATGTTGTGCACAGTTCAAACGGAAAATACATCAACAGGCAGACTACAGAAAAGCTTACTATCAAAGGTTAGAGGGGGGCTTTCTCAGAGGGCTTTTTACAGTTTTTCTATTCCCAATTAGCCGTTTAAGTGTACTTATTGAAAGTAGTAATTCTTTCATAGGCCGCCCTTTCTTAGTATTTGACGTTCCTTATATTGCGGTATGAGGCTTCGCAGTAGGTTGCAAACATTCATCACCCATGACTGTCCCCAATTGAGCTCAGAAGCTCAATGTCTATCATGACCTCTCTTTTAGAATGTCCAAGAGCAAGCAAACTATTCCTCCAGGAGAGGGCGCCAACAGACTACTAAGAGATCATCATTACTCAAAGAAAAACCCCAAAAACCAATGCATGATAGGAATAAACAGGTAACTTTCTTTGGAGTGGAAGGCGGAGAGATCGCACCAGATGCCAATTCTAGATGTTATCACACCTGTGGTCACTGCAGCAGCAGGTGAATCACTTTGTCCAAAAGGGATCTATTCCATTCAATTGCAAATGATCTAGATAAGACAGAGAACTGCAGCACGGGGACATAGCCGAGTTGGTCAGGTTGAGTGGTGATGAGTTTGCTATTTGGATGAATAAAGAAAGTCAAAAGTGTGAAAGATAAAAAACAAAAGGAGGAAGTGTGAAAAGTGAATGGGCCAAATTGAGGTGCATATGAAGACGTATGCTTTCTTCCAATTCATTAAATCGGGCTAATATGAATCAGGTGAATTGAGTTCTGCTTTTGGAAACTGGGTTAAGAAGGGGTTGCACCGTTCCTGGAGGTTACTGCAATACCAGGTCAATGCGTGGAGTGGACAGAGCAAGCTCTTTTTCCATCTCCCTGTTCTAAAATCCATTTAATATATGGTCCCCAGATAGGGGACGTATCAGATATTAAACTGATAAGAACAGATACTACACTTGATCTTAGCCAAAAGGCCGAGAAGCGATAACCAGAATTGGTTTGGGCCTCGAGTGGCACCCTGGCCTATGCCGGACACATCTTAGGGAGAGAGAGCGAGAGGGAGACAAACCCACGCCTACACAAGACATTTTGTCACCCAAGCCAACCCTTGAAAAGGCTGCTTTGCAGAGCCAAAACAAGAAGAATGGTGCGTTTTGCAGCCGCCGCCCACTGCAATGAATCTGAATAACTCCTCCTTTAGGGCGCAAGCAACTCCCCTCCCCCTTGCAGTCTTTCCAATTCACGATACAAAAAGACGGACAGGACAGGTTGCCTGACTTTCCGTCACTGCCACCCTTTGCCATCCTTACCCGTAGAAAGCCCTTTCATCATCCCCAAACCCTAATCTTTTCCCTTTCCTTCCCAGCCCCCAAACCCTGCCCTCTGTACCTTTCTCACCACCCGCTTCCCTTCTCCTGTCATCCCCCTACCACCCGGGAAAAAAAAGAGATTGCCCCTCCTTCCACTAGCCCACCCTCCCACCCAAAGAACAACTTCTTCTGCGCAGCTTGTTTTCTAGGCAGCAGCGCTATTGTGATGTCATCGGGGGGCATTGTGACAAGCCGCCAGTGTTCCGTCTCTTCATGTTGTGCACAGTTCAAACGGAAAATACATCAACAGGCAGACTACAGAAAAGCTTACTATCAAAGGTTAGAGGGGGGCTTTCTCAGAGGGCTTTTTACAGTTTTTCTATTCCAATTAGCCGTTTAAGTGTACTTATTGAAAGTAGTAATTCTTTCATAGGCCGCCCTTTCTTAGTATTTGACGTTCCTTATATTGTGACGTTCCTTATATTGCGGTATGAGGCTTCGCAGTAGGTTGCAAACATTCATCACCCATGACTGTCCCCAATTGAGCTCAGAAGCTCAATGTCTATCATGACCTCTCTTTTAGAATGTCCAAGAGCAAGCAAACTATTCCTCCAGGAGAGGGCGCCAACAGACTACTAAAGAGATCATCATTACTCAAAGAAAACCCCAAAAACCAATGCATGATAGGAATAAACAGGTAACTTTCTTTGGAGTGGAAGCGGAGAGATCGCACCAGATGCCAATTCTAGATGTTATCACACCTGTGGTCACTGCAGCAGCAGGTGAATCCACTTTGTCCAAAAGGGATCTATTCCATTCAATTGCAAATGATCTAGATAAGACAGAGAACTGCAGCACGGGGACATAGCCGAGTTGGTCAGGTTGAGTGGTGATGAGTTTGCTATTTGGATGAATAAAGAAAGTCAAAAGTGTGAAAGATAAAAAACAAAAGGAGGAAGTGTGAAAAGTGAATGGGCCAAATTGAGGTGCATATGAAGACGTATGCTTTCTTCCAATTCATTAAATCGGGCTAATATGAATCAGGTGAATTGAGTTCTGCTTTTGGAAACTGGGTTAAGAAGGGGTGCACCGTTCCTGGAGGTACTGCAATACCAGGTCAATGCGTGGAGTGGACAGAGCAAGCTCTTTTTCCATCTCCCTGTTCTAAAAATCCATTTAATATATGGTCCCCAGATAGGGGACGTATCAGATATTAAACTGATAAGAACAGATACTACACTTGATCTTAGCCAAAAGGCCGAGAAGCGATAACCAGAATTGGTTTGGGCCTCGAGTGGCACCCTGGCCTATGCCGGACACATCTTAGGGAGAGAGAGCGAGAGGGAGACAAACCCACGCCTACACAAGACATTTTGTCACCCAAGCCAACCCTTGAAAAGGCTGCTTTGCAGAGCCAAAACAAGAAGAATGGTGCGTTTTGCAGCCGCCGCCCACTGCAATGAATCTGAATAACTCCTCCTTTAGGGCGCAAGCAACTCCCCTCCCCCTTGCAGTCTTTCCAATTCACGATACAAAAAGACGGACAGGACAGGTTGCCTGACTTTCCGTCACTGCCACCCTTTGCCATCCTTACCCGTAGAAAGCCCTTTCATCATCCCCAAACCCTAATCTTTTCCCTTTCCTTCCCAGCCCCCAAACCCTGCCCTCTGTACCTTTCTCACCACCCGCTTCCCTTCTCCTGTCATCCCCCTACCACCCGGGAAAAAAAGAGATTGCCCCCTCCTTCCACTAGCCCACCCTCCCACCCAAAGAACAACTTCTTCTGCGCAGCTTGTTTTCTAGGCAGCAGCGCTATTGTGATGTCATCGGGGGGCATTGTGACAAGCCGCCAGTGTTCCGTCTCTTCATGTTGTGCACAGTTCAAACGGAAAATACATCAACAGGCAGACTACAGAAAAGCTTACTATCAAAGGTTAGAGGGGGGCTTTCTCAGAGGGCTTTTTACAGTTTTTCTATTCCCAATTAGCCGTTTAAGTGTACTTATTGAAAGTAGTAATTCTTTCATAGGCCGCCCTTTCTTAGTATTTGACGTTCCTTATATTGCGGTATGAGGCTTCGCAGTAGGTTGCAAACATTCATCACCCATGACTGTCCCCAATTGAGCTCAGAAGCTCAATGTCTATCATGACCTCTCTTTTAGAATGTCCAAGAGCAAGCAAACTATTCCTCCAGGAGAGGGCGCCAACAGACTACTAAAGAGATCATCATTACTCAAAGAAAACCCCAAAAACCAATGCATGATAGGAATAAACAGGTAACTTTCTTTGGAGTGGAAGCGGAGAGATCGCACCAGATGCCAATTCTAGATGTTATCACACCTGTGGTCACTGCAGCAGCAGGTGAATCCACTTTGTCCAAAAGGGATCTATTCCATTCAATTGCAAATGATCTAGATAAGACAGAGAACTGCAGCACGGGGACATAGCCGAGTTGGTCAGGTTGAGTGGTGATGAGTTTGCTATTTGGATGAATAAAGAAAGTCAAAAGTGTGAAAGATAAAAAACAAAAGGAGGAAGTGTGAAAAGTGAATGGGCCAAATTGAGGTGCATATGAAGACGTATGCTTTCTTCCAATTCATTAAATCGGGCTAATATGAATCAGGTGAATTGAGTTCTGCTTTTGGAAACTGGGTTAAGAAGGGGTGCACCGTTCCTGGAGGTACTGCAATACCAGGTCAATGCGTGGAGTGGACAGAGCAAGCTCTTTTTCCATCTCCCTGTTCTAAAAATCCATTTAATATATGGTCCCCAGATAGGGGACGTATCAGATATTAAACTGATAAGAACAGATACTACACTTGATCTTAGCCAAAAGGCCGAGAAGCGATAACCAGAATTGGTTTGGGCCTCGAGTGGCACCCTGGCCTATGCCGGACACATCTTAGGGAGAGAGAGCGAGAGGGAGACAAACCCACGCCTACACAAGACATTTTGTCACCCAAGCCAACCCTTGAAAAGGCTGCTTTGCAGAGCCAAAACAAGAAGAATGGTGCGTTTTGCAGCCGCCGCCCACTGCAATGAATCTGAATAACTCCTCCTTTAGGGCGCAAGCAACTCCCCTCCCCCTTGCAGTCTTTCCAATTCACGATACAAAAAGACGGACAGGACAGGTTGCCTGACTTTCCGTCACTGCCACCCTTTGCCATCCTTACCCGTAGAAAGCCCTTTCATCATCCCCAAACCCTAATCTTTTCCCTTTCCTTCCCAGCCCCCAAACCCTGCCCTCTGTACCTTTCTCACCACCCGCTTCCCTTCTCCTGTCATCCCCCTACCACCCGGGAAAAAAAGAGATTGCCCCCTCCTTCCACTAGCCCACCCTCCCACCCAAAGAACAACTTCTTCTGCGCAGCTTGTTTTCTAGGCAGCAGCGCTATTGTGATGTCATCGGGGGGCATTGTGACAAGCCGCCAGTGTTCCGTCTCTTCATGTTGTGCACAGTTCAAACGGAAAATACATCAACAGGCAGACTACAGAAAAGCTTACTATCAAAGGTTAGAGGGGGGCTTTCTCAGAGGGCTTTTTACAGTTTTTCTATTCCCAATTAGCCGTTTAAGTGTACTTATTGAAAGTAGTAATTCTTTCATAGGCCGCCCTTTCTTAGTATTTGACGTTCCTTATATTGCGGTATGAGGCTTCGCAGTAGGTTGCAAACATTCATCACCCATGACTGTCCCCAATTGAGCTCAGAAGCTCAATGTCTATCATGACCTCTCTTTTAGAATGTCCAAGAGCAAGCAAACTATTCCTCCAGGAGAGGGCGCCAACAGACTACTAAAGAGATCATCATTACTCAAAGAAAACCCCAAAAACCAATGCATGATAGGAATAAACAGGTAACTTTCTTTGGAGTGGAAGCGGAGAGATCGCACCAGATGCCAATTCTAGATGTTATCACACCTGTGGTCACTGCAGCAGCAGGTGAATCCACTTTGTCCAAAAGGGATCTATTCCATTCAATTGCAAATGATCTAGATAAGACAGAGAACTGCAGCACGGGGACATAGCCGAGTTGGTCAGGTTGAGTGGTGATGAGTTTGCTATTTGGATGAATAAAGAAAGTCAAAAGTGTGAAAGATAAAAAACAAAAGGAGGAAGTGTGAAAAGTGAATGGGCCAAATTGAGGTGCATATGAAGACGTATGCTTTCTTCCAATTCATTAAATCGGGCTAATATGAATCAGGTGAATTGAGTTCTGCTTTTGGAAACTGGGTTAAGAAGGGGTGCACCGTTCCTGGAGGTACTGCAATACCAGGTCAATGCGTGGAGTGGACAGAGCAAGCTCTTTTTCCATCTCCCTGTTCTAAAAATCCATTTAATATATGGTCCCCAGATAGGGGACGTATCAGATATTAAACTGATAAGAACAGATACTACACTTGATCTTAGCCAAAAGGCCGAGAAGCGATAACCAGAATTGGTTTGGGCCTCGAGTGGCACCCTGGCCTATGCCGGACACATCTTAGGGAGAGAGAGCGAGAGGGAGACAAACCCACGCCTACACAAGACATTTTGTCACCCAAGCCAACCCTTGAAAAGGCTGCTTTGCAGAGCCAAAACAAGAAGAATGGTGCGTTTTGCAGCCGCCGCCCACTGCAATGAATCTGAATAACTCCTCCTTTAGGGCGCAAGCAACTCCCCTCCCCCTTGCAGTCTTTCCAATTCACGATACAAAAAGACGGACAGGACAGGTTGCCTGACTTTCCGTCACTGCCACCCTTTGCCATCCTTACCCGTAGAAAGCCCTTTCATCATCCCCAAACCCTAATCTTTTCCCTTTCCTTCCCAGCCCCCAAACCCTGCCCTCTGTACCTTTCTCACCACCCGCTTCCCTTCTCCTGTCATCCCCCTACCACCCGGGAAAAAAAGAGATTGCCCCCTCCTTCCACTAGCCCACCCTCCCACCCAAAGAACAACTTCTTCTGCGCAGCTTGTTTTCTAGGCAGCAGCGCTATTGTGATGTCATCGGGGGGCATTGTGACAAGCCGCCAGTGTTCCGTCTCTTCATGTTGTGCACAGTTCAAACGGAAAATACATCAACAGGCAGACTACAGAAAAGCTTACTATCAAAGGTTAGAGGGGGGCTTTCTCAGAGGGCTTTTTACAGTTTTTCTATTCCCAATTAGCCGTTTAAGTGTACTTATTGAAAGTAGTAATTCTTTCATAGGCCGCCCTTTCTTAGTATTTGACGTTCCTTATATTGCGGTATGAGGCTTCGCAGTAGGTTGCAAACATTCATCACCCATGACTGTCCCCAATTGAGCTCAGAAGCTCAATGTCTATCATGACCTCTCTTTTAGAATGTCCAAGAGCAAGCAAACTATTCCTCCAGGAGAGGGCGCCAACAGACTACTAAAGAGATCATCATTACTCAAAGAAAACCCCAAAAACCAATGCATGATAGGAATAAACAGGTAACTTTCTTTGGAGTGGAAGCGGAGAGATCGCACCAGATGCCAATTCTAGATGTTATCACACCTGTGGTCACTGCAGCAGCAGGTGAATCCACTTTGTCCAAAAGGGATCTATTCCATTCAATTGCAAATGATCTAGATAAGACAGAGAACTGCAGCACGGGGACATAGCCGAGTTGGTCAGGTTGAGTGGTGATGAGTTTGCTATTTGGATGAATAAAGAAAGTCAAAAGTGTGAAAGATAAAAAACAAAAGGAGGAAGTGTGAAAAGTGAATGGGCCAAATTGAGGTGCATATGAAGACGTATGCTTTCTTCCAATTCATTAAATCGGGCTAATATGAATCAGGTGAATTGAGTTCTGCTTTTGGAAACTGGGTTAAGAAGGGGTGCACCGTTCCTGGAGGTACTGCAATACCAGGTCAATGCGTGGAGTGGACAGAGCAAGCTCTTTTTCCATCTCCCTGTTCTAAAAATCCATTTAATATATGGTCCCCAGATAGGGGACGTATCAGATATTAAACTGATAAGAACAGATACTACACTTGATCTTAGCCAAAAGGCCGAGAAGCGATAACCAGAATTGGTTTGGGCCTCGAGTGGCACCCTGGCCTATGCCGGACACATCTTAGGGAGAGAGAGCGAGAGGGAGACAAACCCACGCCTACACAAGACATTTTGTCACCCAAGCCAACCCTTGAAAAGGCTGCTTTGCAGAGCCAAAACAAGAAGAATGGTGCGTTTTGCAGCCGCCGCCCACTGCAATGAATCTGAATAACTCCTCCTTTAGGGCGCAAGCAACTCCCCTCCCCCTTGCAGTCTTTCCAATTCACGATACAAAAAGACGGACAGGACAGGTTGCCTGACTTTCCGTCACTGCCACCCTTTGCCATCCTTACCCGTAGAAAGCCCTTTCATCATCCCCAAACCCTAATCTTTTCCCTTTCCTTCCCAGCCCCCAAACCCTGCCCTCTGTACCTTTCTCACCACCCGCTTCCCTTCTCCTGTCATCCCCCTACCACCCGGGAAAAAAAGAGATTGCCCCCTCCTTCCACTAGCCCACCCTCCCACCCAAAGAACAACTTCTTCTGCGCAGCTTGTTTTCTAGGCAGCAGCGCTATTGTGATGTCATCGGGGGGCATTGTGACAAGCCGCCAGTGTTCCGTCTCTTCATGTTGTGCACAGTTCAAACGGAAAATACATCAACAGGCAGACTACAGAAAAGCTTACTATCAAAGGTTAGAGGGGGGCTTTCTCAGAGGGCTTTTTACAGTTTTTCTATTCCCAATTAGCCGTTTAAGTGTACTTATTGAAAGTAGTAATTCTTTCATAGGCCGCCCTTTCTTAGTATTTGACGTTCCTTATATTGCGGTATGAGGCTTCGCAGTAGGTTGCAAACATTCATCACCCATGACTGTCCCCAATTGAGCTCAGAAGCTCAATGTCTATCATGACCTCTCTTTTAGAATGTCCAAGAGCAAGCAAACTATTCCTCCAGGAGAGGGCGCCAACAGACTACTAAAGAGATCATCATTACTCAAAGAAAACCCCAAAAACCAATGCATGATAGGAATAAACAGGTAACTTTCTTTGGAGTGGAAGCGGAGAGATCGCACCAGATGCCAATTCTAGATGTTATCACACCTGTGGTCACTGCAGCAGCAGGTGAATCCACTGTGTCCAAAAGGGATCTATTCCATTCAATTGCAAATGATCTAGATAAGACAGAGAACTGCAGCACGGGGACATAGCCGAGTTGGTCAGGTTGAGTGGTGATGAGTTTGCTATTTGGATGAATAAAGAAAGTCAAAAGTGTGAAAGATAAAAAACAAAAGGAGGAAGTGTGAAAAGTGAATGGGCCAAATTGAGGTGCATATGAAGACGTATGCTTTCTTCCAATTCATTAAATCGGGCTAATATGAATCAGGTGAATTGAGTTCTGCTTTTGGAAACTGGGTTAAGAAGGGGTGCACCGTTCCTGGAGGTACTGCAATACCAGGTCAATGCGTGGAGTGGACAGAGCAAGCTCTTTTTCCATCTCCCTGTTCTAAAAATCCATTTAATATATGGTCCCCAGATAGGGGACGTATCAGATATTAAACTGATAAGAACAGATACTACACTTGATCTTAGCCAAAAGGCCGAGAAGCGATAACCAGAATTGGTTTGGGCCTCGAGTGGCACCCTGGCCTATGCCGGACACATCTTAGGGAGAGAGAGCGAGAGGGAGACAAACCCACGCCTACACAAGACATTTTGTCACCCAAGCCAACCCTTGAAAAGGCTGCTTTGCAGAGCCAAAACAAGAAGAATGGTGCGTTTTGCAGCCGCCGCCCACTGCAATGAATCTGAATAACTCCTCCTTTAGGGCGCAAGCAACTCCCCTCCCCCTTGCAGTCTTTCCAATTCACGATACAAAAAGACGGACAGGACAGGTTGCCTGACTTTCCGTCACTGCCACCCTTTGCCATCCTTACCCGTAGAAAGCCCTTTCATCATCCCCAAACCCTAATCTTTTCCCTTTCCTTCCCAGCCCCCAAACCCTGCCCTCTGTACCTTTCTCACCACCCGCTTCCCTTCTCCTGTCATCCCCCTACCACCCGGGAAAAAAAGAGATTGCCCCCTCCTTCCACTAGCCCACCCTCCCACCCAAAGAACAACTTCTTCTGCGCAGCTTGTTTTCTAGGCAGCAGCGCTATTGTGATGTCATCGGGGGGCATTGTGACAAGCCGCCAGTGTTCCGTCTCTTCATGTTGTGCACAGTTCAAACGGAAAATACATCAACAGGCAGACTACAGAAAAGCTTACTATCAAAGGTTAGAGGGGGGCTTTCTCAGAGGGCTTTTTACAGTTTTTCTATTCCCAATTAGCCGTTTAAGTGTACTTATTGAAAGTAGTAATTCTTTCATAGGCCGCCCTTTCTTAGTATTTGACGTTCCTTATATTGCGGTATGAGGCTTCGCAGTAGGTTGCAAACATTCATCACCCATGACTGTCCCCAATTGAGCTCAGAAGCTCAATGTCTATCATGACCTCTCTTTTAGAATGTCCAAGAGCAAGCAAACTATTCCTCCAGGAGAGGGCGCCAACAGACTACTAAAGAGATCATCATTACTCAAAGAAAACCCCAAAAACCAATGCATGATAGGAATAAACAGGTAACTTTCTTTGGAGTGGAAGCGGAGAGATCGCACCAGATGCCAATTCTAGATGTTATCACACCTGTGGTCACTGCAGCAGCAGGTGAATCCACTTTGTCCAAAAGGGATCTATTCCATTCAATTGCAAATGATCTAGATAAGACAGAGAACTGCAGCACGGGGACATAGCCGAGTTGGTCAGGTTGAGTGGTGATGAGTTTGCTATTTGGATGAATAAAGAAAGTCAAAAGTGTGAAAGATAAAAAACAAAAGGAGGAAGTGTGAAAAGTGAATGGGCCAAATTGAGGTGCATATGAAGACGTATGCTTTCTTCCAATTCATTAAATCGGGCTAATATGAATCAGGTGAATTGAGTTCTGCTTTTGGAAACTGGGTTAAGAAGGGGTGCACCGTTCCTGGAGGTACTGCAATACCAGGTCAATGCGTGGAGTGGACAGAGCAAGCTCTTTTTCCATCTCCCTGTTCTAAAAATCCATTTAATATATGGTCCCCAGATAGGGGACGTATCAGATATTAAACTGATAAGAACAGATACTACACTTGATCTTAGCCAAAAGGCCGAGAAGCGATAACCAGAATTGGTTTGGGCCTCGAGTGGCACCCTGGCCTATGCCGGACACATCTTAGGGAGAGAGAGCGAGAGGGAGACAAACCCACGCCTACACAAGACATTTTGTCACCCAAGCCAACCCTTGAAAAGGCTGCTTTGCAGAGCCAAAACAAGAAGAATGGTGCGTTTTGCAGCCGCCGCCCACTGCAATGAATCTGAATAACTCCTCCTTTAGGGCGCAAGCAACTCCCCTCCCCCTTGCAGTCTTTCCAATTCACGATACAAAAAGACGGACAGGACAGGTTGCCTGACTTTCCGTCACTGCCACCCTTTGCCATCCTTACCCGTAGAAAGCCCTTTCATCATCCCCAAACCCTAATCTTTTCCCTTTCCTTCCCAGCCCCCAAACCCTGCCCTCTGTACCTTTCTCACCACCCGCTTCCCTTCTCCTGTCATCCCCCTACCACCCGGGAAAAAAAGAGATTGCCCCCTCCTTCCACTAGCCCACCCTCCCACCCAAAGAACAACTTCTTCTGCGCAGCTTGTTTTCTAGGCAGCAGCGCTATTGTGATGTCATCGGGGGGCATTGTGACAAGCCGCCAGTGTTCCGTCTCTTCATGTTGTGCACAGTTCAAACGGAAAATACATCAACAGGCAGACTACAGAAAAGCTTACTATCAAAGGTTAGAGGGGGGCTTTCTCAGAGGGCTTTTTACAGTTTTTCTATTCCCAATTAGCCGTTTAAGTGTACTTATTGAAAGTAGTAATTCTTTCATAGGCCGCCCTTTCTTAGTATTTGACGTTCCTTATATTGCGGTATGAGGCTTCGCAGTAGGTTGCAAACATTCATCACCCATGACTGTCCCCAATTGAGCTCAGAAGCTCAATGTCTATCATGACCTCTCTTTTAGAATGTCCAAGAGCAAGCAAACTATTCCTCCAGGAGAGGGCGCCAACAGACTACTAAAGAGATCATCATTACTCAAAGAAAACCCCAAAAACCAATGCATGATAGGAATAAACAGGTAACTTTCTTTGGAGTGGAAGCGGAGAGATCGCACCAGATGCCAATTCTAGATGTTATCACACCTGTGGTCACTGCAGCAGCAGGTGAATCCACTTTGTCCAAAAGGGATCTATTCCATTCAATTGCAAATGATCTAGATAAGACAGAGAACTGCAGCACGGGGACATAGCCGAGTTGGTCAGGTTGAGTGGTGATGAGTTTGCTATTTGGATGAATAAAGAAAGTCAAAAGTGTGAAAGATAAAAAACAAAAGGAGGAAGTGTGAAAAGTGAATGGGCCAAATTGAGGTGCATATGAAGACGTATGCTTTCTTCCAATTCATTAAATCGGGCTAATATGAATCAGGTGAATTGAGTTCTGCTTTTGGAAACTGGGTTAAGAAGGGGTGCACCGTTCCTGGAGGTACTGCAATACCAGGTCAATGCGTGGAGTGGACAGAGCAAGCTCTTTTTCCATCTCCCTGTTCTAAAAATCCATTTAATATATGGTCCCCAGATAGGGGACGTATCAGATATTAAACTGATAAGAACAGATACTACACTTGATCTTAGCCAAAAGGCCGAGAAGCGATAACCAGAATTGGTTTGGGCCTCGAGTGGCACCCTGGCCTATGCCGGACACATCTTAGGGAGAGAGAGCGAGAGGGAGACAAACCCACGCCTACACAAGACATTTTGTCACCCAAGCCAACCCTTGAAAAGGCTGCTTTGCAGAGCCAAAACAAGAAGAATGGTGCGTTTTGCAGCCGCCGCCCACTGCAATGAATCTGAATAACTCCTCCTTTAGGGCGCAAGCAACTCCCCTCCCCCTTGCAGTCTTTCCAATTCACGATACAAAAAGACGGACAGGACAGGTTGCCTGACTTTCCGTCACTGCCACCCTTTGCCATCCTTACCCGTAGAAAGCCCTTTCATCATCCCCAAACCCTAATCTTTTCCCTTTCCTTCCCAGCCCCCAAACCCTGCCCTCTGTACCTTTCTCACCACCCGCTTCCCTTCTCCTGTCATCCCCCTACCACCCGGGAAAAAAAGAGATTGCCCCCTCCTTCCACTAGCCCACCCTCCCACCCAAAGAACAACTTCTTCTGCGCAGCTTGTTTTCTAGGCAGCAGCGCTATTGTGATGTCATCGGGGGGCATTGTGACAAGCCGCCAGTGTTCCGTCTCTTCATGTTGTGCACAGTTCAAACGGAAAATACATCAACAGGCAGACTACAGAAAAGCTTACTATCAAAGGTTAGAGGGGGGCTTTCTCAGAGGGCTTTTTACAGTTTTTCTATTCCCAATTAGCCGTTTAAGTGTACTTATTGAAAGTAGTAATTCTTTCATAGGCCGCCCTTTCTTAGTATTTGACGTTCCTTATATTGCGGTATGAGGCTTCGCAGTAGGTTGCAAACATTCATCACCCATGACTGTCCCCAATTGAGCTCAGAAGCTCAATGTCTATCATGACCTCTCTTTTAGAATGTCCAAGAGCAAGCAAACTATTCCTCCAGGAGAGGGCGCCAACAGACTACTAAAGAGATCATCATTACTCAAAGAAAACCCCAAAAACCAATGCATGATAGGAATAAACAGGTAACTTTCTTTGGAGTGGAAGCGGAGAGATCGCACCAGATGCCAATTCTAGATGTTATCACACCTGTGGTCACTGCAGCAGCAGGTGAATCCACTTTGTCCAAAAGGGATCTATTCCATTCAATTGCAAATGATCTAGATAAGACAGAGAACTGCAGCACGGGGACATAGCCGAGTTGGTCAGGTTGAGTGGTGATGAGTTTGCTATTTGGATGAATAAAGAAAGTCAAAAGTGTGAAAGATAAAAAACAAAAGGAGGAAGTGTGAAAAGTGAATGGGCCAAATTGAGGTGCATATGAAGACGTATGCTTTCTTCCAATTCATTAAATCGGGCTAATATGAATCAGGTGAATTGAGTTCTGCTTTTGGAAACTGGGTTAAGAAGGGGTGCACCGTTCCTGGAGGTACTGCAATACCAGGTCAATGCGTGGAGTGGACAGAGCAAGCTCTTTTTCCATCTCCCTGTTCTAAAAATCCATTTAATATATGGTCCCCAGATAGGGGACGTATCAGATATTAAACTGATAAGAACAGATACTACACTTGATCTTAGCCAAAAGGCCGAGAAGCGATAACCAGAATTGGTTTGGGCCTCGAGTGGCACCCTGGCCTATGCCGGACACATCTTAGGGAGAGAGAGCGAGAGGGAGACAAACCCACGCCTACACAAGACATTTTGTCACCCAAGCCAACCCTTGAAAAGGCTGCTTTGCAGAGCCAAAACAAGAAGAATGGTGCGTTTTGCAGCCGCCGCCCACTGCAATGAATCTGAATAACTCCTCCTTTAGGGCGCAAGCAACTCCCCTCCCCCTTGCAGTCTTTCCAATTCACGATACAAAAAGACGGACAGGACAGGTTGCCTGACTTTCCGTCACTGCCACCCTTTGCCATCCTTACCCGTAGAAAGCCCTTTCATCATCCCCAAACCCTAATCTTTTCCCTTTCCTTCCCAGCCCCCAAACCCTGCCCTCTGTACCTTTCTCACCACCCGCTTCCCTTCTCCTGTCATCCCCCTACCACCCGGGAAAAAAAGAGATTGCCCCCTCCTTCCACTAGCCCACCCTCCCACCCAAAGAACAACTTCTTCTGCGCAGCTTGTTTTCTAGGCAGCAGCGCTATTGTGATGTCATCGGGGGGCATTGTGACAAGCCGCCAGTGTTCCGTCTCTTCATGTTGTGCACAGTTCAAACGGAAAATACATCAACAGGCAGACTACAGAAAAGCTTACTATCAAAGGTTAGAGGGGGGCTTTCTCAGAGGGCTTTTTACAGTTTTTCTATTCCCAATTAGCCGTTTAAGTGTACTTATTGAAAGTAGTAATTCTTTCATAGGCCGCCCTTTCTTAGTATTTGACGTTCCTTATATTGCGGTATGAGGCTTCGCAGTAGGTTGCAAACATTCATCACCCATGACTGTCCCCAATTGAGCTCAGAAGCTCAATGTCTATCATGACCTCTCTTTTAGAATGTCCAAGAGCAAGCAAACTATTCCTCCAGGAGAGGGCGCCAACAGACTACTAAAGAGATCATCATTACTCAAAGAAAACCCCAAAAACCAATGCATGATAGGAATAAACAGGTAACTTTCTTTGGAGTGGAAGCGGAGAGATCGCACCAGATGCCAATTCTAGATGTTATCACACCTGTGGTCACTGCAGCAGCAGGTGAATCCACTTTGTCCAAAAGGGATCTATTCCATTCAATTGCAAATGATCTAGATAAGACAGAGAACTGCAGCACGGGGACATAGCCGAGTTGGTCAGGTTGAGTGGTGATGAGTTTGCTATTTGGATGAATAAAGAAAGTCAAAAGTGTGAAAGATAAAAAACAAAAGGAGGAAGTGTGAAAAGTGAATGGGCCAAATTGAGGTGCATATGAAGACGTATGCTTTCTTCCAATTCATTAAATCGGGCTAATATGAATCAGGTGAATTGAGTTCTGCTTTTGGAAACTGGGTTAAGAAGGGGTGCACCGTTCCTGGAGGTACTGCAATACCAGGTCAATGCGTGGAGTGGACAGAGCAAGCTCTTTTTCCATCTCCCTGTTCTAAAAATCCATTTAATATATGGTCCCCAGATAGGGGACGTATCAGATATTAAACTGATAAGAACAGATACTACACTTGATCTTAGCCAAAAGGCCGAGAAGCGATAACCAGAATTGGTTTGGGCCTCGAGTGGCACCCTGGCCTATGCCGGACACATCTTAGGGAGAGAGAGCGAGAGGGAGACAAACCCACGCCTACACAAGACATTTTGTCACCCAAGCCAACCCTTGAAAAGGCTGCTTTGCAGAGCCAAAACAAGAAGAATGGTGCGTTTTGCAGCCGCCGCCCACTGCAATGAATCTGAATAACTCCTCCTTTAGGGCGCAAGCAACTCCCCTCCCCCTTGCAGTCTTTCCAATTCACGATACAAAAAGACGGACAGGACAGGTTGCCTGACTTTCCGTCACTGCCACCCTTTGCCATCCTTACCCGTAGAAAGCCCTTTCATCATCCCCAAACCCTAATCTTTTCCCTTTCCTTCCCAGCCCCCAAACCCTGCCCTCTGTACCTTTCTCACCACCCGCTTCCCTTCTCCTGTCATCCCCCTACCACCCGGGAAAAAAAGAGATTGCCCCCTCCTTCCACTAGCCCACCCTCCCACCCAAAGAACAACTTCTTCTGCGCAGCTTGTTTTCTAGGCAGCAGCGCTATTGTGATGTCATCGGGGGGCATTGTGACAAGCCGCCAGTGTTCCGTCTCTTCATGTTGTGCACAGTTCAAACGGAAAATACATCAACAGGCAGACTACAGAAAAGCTTACTATCAAAGGTTAGAGGGGGGCTTTCTCAGAGGGCTTTTTACAGTTTTTCTATTCCCAATTAGCCGTTTAAGTGTACTTATTGAAAGTAGTAATTCTTTCATAGGCCGCCCTTTCTTAGTATTTGACGTTCCTTATATTGCGGTATGAGGCTTCGCAGTAGGTTGCAAACATTCATCACCCATGACTGTCCCCAATTGAGCTCAGAAGCTCAATGTCTATCATGACCTCTCTTTTAGAATGTCCAAGAGCAAGCAAACTATTCCTCCAGGAGAGGGCGCCAACAGACTACTAAAGAGATCATCATTACTCAAAGAAAACCCCAAAAACCAATGCATGATAGGAATAAACAGGTAACTTTCTTTGGAGTGGAAGCGGAGAGATCGCACCAGATGCCAATTCTAGATGTTATCACACCTGTGGTCACTGCAGCAGCAGGTGAATCCACTTTGTCCAAAAGGGATCTATTCCATTCAATTGCAAATGATCTAGATAAGACAGAGAACTGCAGCACGGGGACATAGCCGAGTTGGTCAGGTTGAGTGGTGATGAGTTTGCTATTTGGATGAATAAAGAAAGTCAAAAGTGTGAAAGATAAAAAACAAAAGGAGGAAGTGTGAAAAGTGAATGGGCCAAATTGAGGTGCATATGAAGACGTATGCTTTCTTCCAATTCATTAAATCGGGCTAATATGAATCAGGTGAATTGAGTTCTGCTTTTGGAAACTGGGTTAAGAAGGGGTGCACCGTTCCTGGAGGTACTGCAATACCAGGTCAATGCGTGGAGTGGACAGAGCAAGCTCTTTTTCCATCTCCCTGTTCTAAAAATCCATTTAATATATGGTCCCCAGATAGGGGACGTATCAGATATTAAACTGATAAGAACAGATACTACACTTGATCTTAGCCAAAAGGCCGAGAAGCGATAACCAGAATTGGTTTGGGCCTCGAGTGGCACCCTGGCCTATGCCGGACACATCTTAGGGAGAGAGAGCGAGAGGGAGACAAACCCACGCCTACACAAGACATTTTGTCACCCAAGCCAACCCTTGAAAAGGCTGCTTTGCAGAGCCAAAACAAGAAGAATGGTGCGTTTTGCAGCCGCCGCCCACTGCAATGAATCTGAATAACTCCTCCTTTAGGGCGCAAGCAACTCCCCTCCCCCTTGCAGTCTTTCCAATTCACGATACAAAAAGACGGACAGGACAGGTTGCCTGACTTTCCGTCACTGCCACCCTTTGCCATCCTTACCCGTAGAAAGCCCTTTCATCATCCCCAAACCCTAATCTTTTCCCTTTCCTTCCCAGCCCCCAAACCCTGCCCTCTGTACCTTTCTCACCACCCGCTTCCCTTCTCCTGTCATCCCCCTACCACCCGGGAAAAAAAGAGATTGCCCCCTCCTTCCACTAGCCCACCCTCCCACCCAAAGAACAACTTCTTCTGCGCAGCTTGTTTTCTAGGCAGCAGCGCTATTGTGATGTCATCGGGGGGCATTGTGACAAGCCGCCAGTGTTCCGTCTCTTCATGTTGTGCACAGTTCAAACGGAAAATACATCAACAGGCAGACTACAGAAAAGCTTACTATCAAAGGTTAGAGGGGGGCTTTCTCAGAGGGCTTTTTACAGTTTTTCTATTCCCAATTAGCCGTTTAAGTGTACTTATTGAAAGTAGTAATTCTTTCATAGGCCGCCCTTTCTTAGTATTTGACGTTCCTTATATTGCGGTATGAGGCTTCGCAGTAGGTTGCAAACATTCATCACCCATGACTGTCCCCAATTGAGCTCAGAAGCTCAATGTCTATCATGACCTCTCTTTTAGAATGTCCAAGAGCAAGCAAACTATTCCTCCAGGAGAGGGCGCCAACAGACTACTAAAGAGATCATCATTACTCAAAGAAAACCCCAAAAACCAATGCATGATAGGAATAAACAGGTAACTTTCTTTGGAGTGGAAGCGGAGAGATCGCACCAGATGCCAATTCTAGATGTTATCACACCTGTGGTCACTGCAGCAGCAGGTGAATCCACTTTGTCCAAAAGGGATCTATTCCATTCAATTGCAAATGATCTAGATAAGACAGAGAACTGCAGCACGGGGACATAGCCGAGTTGGTCAGGTTGAGTGGTGATGAGTTTGCTATTTGGATGAATAAAGAAAGTCAAAAGTGTGAAAGATAAAAAACAAAAGGAGGAAGTGTGAAAAGTGAATGGGCCAAATTGAGGTGCATATGAAGACGTATGCTTTCTTCCAATTCATTAAATCGGGCTAATATGAATCAGGTGAATTGAGTTCTGCTTTTGGAAACTGGGTTAAGAAGGGGTGCACCGTTCCTGGAGGTACTGCAATACCAGGTCAATGCGTGGAGTGGACAGAGCAAGCTCTTTTTCCATCTCCCTGTTCTAAAAATCCATTTAATATATGGTCCCCAGATAGGGGACGTATCAGATATTAAACTGATAAGAACAGATACTACACTTGATCTTAGCCAAAAGGCCGAGAAGCGATAACCAGAATTGGTTTGGGCCTCGAGTGGCACCCTGGCCTATGCCGGACACATCTTAGGGAGAGAGAGCGAGAGGGAGACAAACCCACGCCTACACAAGACATTTTGTCACCCAAGCCAACCCTTGAAAAGGCTGCTTTGCAGAGCCAAAACAAGAAGAATGGTGCGTTTTGCAGCCGCCGCCCACTGCAATGAATCTGAATAACTCCTCCTTTAGGGCGCAAGCAACTCCCCTCCCCCTTGCAGTCTTTCCAATTCACGATACAAAAAGACGGACAGGACAGGTTGCCTGACTTTCCGTCACTGCCACCCTTTGCCATCCTTACCCGTAGAAAGCCCTTTCATCATCCCCAAACCCTAATCTTTTCCCTTTCCTTCCCAGCCCCCAAACCCTGCCCTCTGTACCTTTCTCACCACCCGCTTCCCTTCTCCTGTCATCCCCCTACCACCCGGGAAAAAAAGAGATTGCCCCCTCCTTCCACTAGCCCACCCTCCCACCCAAAGAACAACTTCTTCTGCGCAGCTTGTTTTCTAGGCAGCAGCGCTATTGTGATGTCATCGGGGGGCATTGTGACAAGCCGCCAGTGTTCCGTCTCTTCATGTTGTGCACAGTTCAAACGGAAAATACATCAACAGGCAGACTACAGAAAAGCTTACTATCAAAGGTTAGAGGGGGGCTTTCTCAGAGGGCTTTTTACAGTTTTTCTATTCCCAATTAGCCGTTTAAGTGTACTTATTGAAAGTAGTAATTCTTTCATAGGCCGCCCTTTCTTAGTATTTGACGTTCCTTATATTGCGGTATGAGGCTTCGCAGTAGGTTGCAAACATTCATCACCCATGACTGTCCCCAATTGAGCTCAGAAGCTCAATGTCTATCATGACCTCTCTTTTAGAATGTCCAAGAGCAAGCAAACTATTCCTCCAGGAGAGGGCGCCAACAGACTACTAAAGAGATCATCATTACTCAAAGAAAACCCCAAAAACCAATGCATGATAGGAATAAACAGGTAACTTTCTTTGGAGTGGAAGCGGAGAGATCGCACCAGATGCCAATTCTAGATGTTATCACACCTGTGGTCACTGCAGCAGCAGGTGAATCCACTTTGTCCAAAAGGGATCTATTCCATTCAATTGCAAATGATCTAGATAAGACAGAGAACTGCAGCACGGGGACATAGCCGAGTTGGTCAGGTTGAGTGGTGATGAGTTTGCTATTTGGATGAATAAAGAAAGTCAAAAGTGTGAAAGATAAAAAACAAAAGGAGGAAGTGTGAAAAGTGAATGGGCCAAATTGAGGTGCATATGAAGACGTATGCTTTCTTCCAATTCATTAAATCGGGCTAATATGAATCAGGTGAATTGAGTTCTGCTTTTGGAAACTGGGTTAAGAAGGGGTGCACCGTTCCTGGAGGTACTGCAATACCAGGTCAATGCGTGGAGTGGACAGAGCAAGCTCTTTTTCCATCTCCCTGTTCTAAAAATCCATTTAATATTGGTCCCCAGATAGGGGACGTATCAGATATTAAACTGATAAGAACAGATACTACACTTGATCTTAGCCAAAAGGCCGAGAAGCGATAACCAGAATTGGTTTGGGCCTCGAGTGGCACCCTGGCCTATGCCGGACACATCTTAGGGAGAGAGAGCGAGAGGGAGACAAACCCACGCCTACACAAGACATTTTGTCACCCAAGCCAACCCTTGAAAAGGCTGCTTTGCAGAGCCAAAACAAGAAGAATGGTGCGTTTTGCAGCCGCCGCCCACTGCAATGAATCTGAATAACTCCTCCTTTAGGGCGCAAGCAACTCCCCTCCCCCTTGCAGTCTTTCCAATTCACGATACAAAAAGACGGACAGGACAGGTTGCCTGACTTTCCGTCACTGCCACCCTTTGCCATCCTTACCCGTAGAAAGCCCTTTCATCATCCCCAAACCCTAATCTTTTCCCTTTCCTTCCCAGCCCCCAAACCCTGCCCTCTGTACCTTTCTCACCACCCGCTTCCCTTCTCCTGTCATCCCCCTACCACCCGGGAAAAAAAGAGATTGCCCCCTCCTTCCACTAGCCCACCCTCCCACCCAAAGAACAACTTCTTCTGCGCAGCTTGTTTTCTAGGCAGCAGCGCTATTGTGATGTCATCGGGGGGCATTGTGACAAGCCGCCAGTGTTCCGTCTCTTCATGTTGTGCACAGTTCAAACGGAAAATACATCAACAGGCAGACTACAGAAAAGCTTACTATCAAAGGTTAGAGGGGGGCTTTCTCAGAGGGCTTTTTACAGTTTTTCTATTCCCAATTAGCCGTTTAAGTGTACTTATTGAAAGTAGTAATTCTTTCATAGGCCGCCCTTTCTTAGTATTTGACGTTCCTTATATTGCGGTATGAGGCTTCGCAGTAGGTTGCAAACATTCATCACCCATGACTGTCCCCAATTGAGCTCAGAAGCTCAATGTCTATCATGACCTCTCTTTTAGAATGTCCAAGAGCAAGCAAACTATTCCTCCAGGAGAGGGCGCCAACAGACTACTAAAGAGATCATCATTACTCAAAGAAAACCCCAAAAACCAATGCATGATAGGAATAAACAGGTAACTTTCTTTGGAGTGGAAGCGGAGAGATCGCACCAGATGCCAATTCTAGATGTTATCACACCTGTGGTCACTGCAGCAGCAGGTGAATCCACTTTGTCCAAAAGGGATCTATTCCATTCAATTGCAAATGATCTAGATAAGACAGAGAACTGCAGCACGGGGACATAGCCGAGTTGGTCAGGTTGAGTGGTGATGAGTTTGCTATTTGGATGAATAAAGAAAGTCAAAAGTGTGAAAGATAAAAAACAAAAGGAGGAAGTGTGAAAAGTGAATGGGCCAAATTGAGGTGCATATGAAGACGTATGCTTTCTTCCAATTCATTAAATCGGGCTAATATGAATCAGGTGAATTGAGTTCTGCTTTTGGAAACTGGGTTAAGAAGGGGTGCACCGTTCCTGGAGGTACTGCAATACCAGGTCAATGCGTGGAGTGGACAGAGCAAGCTCTTTTTCCATCTCCCTGTTCTAAAAATCCATTTAATATATGGTCCCCAGATAGGGGACGTATCAGATATTAAACTGATAAGAACAGATACTACACTTGATCTTAGCCAAAAGGCCGAGAAGCGATAACCAGAATTGGTTTGGGCCTCGAGTGGCACCCTGGCCTATGCCGGACACATCTTAGGGAGAGAGAGCGAGAGGGAGACAAACCCACGCCTACACAAGACATTTTGTCACCCAAGCCAACCCTTGAAAAGGCTGCTTTGCAGAGCCAAAACAAGAAGAATGGTGCGTTTTGCAGCCGCCGCCCACTGCAATGAATCTGAATAACTCCTCCTTTAGGGCGCAAGCAACTCCCCTCCCCCTTGCAGTCTTTCCAATTCACGATACAAAAAGACGGACAGGACAGGTTGCCTGACTTTCCGTCACTGCCACCCTTTGCCATCCTTACCCGTAGAAAGCCCTTTCATCATCCCCAAACCCTAATCTTTTCCCTTTCCTTCCCAGCCCCCAAACCCTGCCCTCTGTACCTTTCTCACCACCCGCTTCCCTTCTCCTGTCATCCCCCTACCACCCGGGAAAAAAAGAGATTGCCCCCTCCTTCCACTAGCCCACCCTCCCACCCAAAGAACAACTTCTTCTGCGCAGCTTGTTTTCTAGGCAGCAGCGCTATTGTGATGTCATCGGGGGGCATTGTGACAAGCCGCCAGTGTTCCGTCTCTTCATGTTGTGCACAGTTCAAACGGAAAATACATCAACAGGCAGACTACAGAAAAGCTTACTATCAAAGGTTAGAGGGGGGCTTTCTCAGAGGGCTTTTTACAGTTTTTCTATTCCCAATTAGCCGTTTAAGTGTACTTATTGAAAGTAGTAATTCTTTCATAGGCCGCCCTTTCTTAGTATTTGACGTTCCTTATATTGCGGTATGAGGCTTCGCAGTAGGTTGCAAACATTCATCACCCATGACTGTCCCCAATTGAGCTCAGAAGCTCAATGTCTATCATGACCTCTCTTTTAGAATGTCCAAGAGCAAGCAAACTATTCCTCCAGGAGAGGGCGCCAACAGACTACTAAAGAGATCATCATTACTCAAAGAAAACCCCAAAAACCAATGCATGATAGGAATAAAC
>NW_027443351.1:0-48805 GCF_048569485.1 Anomaloglossus baeobatrachus | reverse complement strand
TAATAACCAGTGACCACGGTCCCTTTATGCGGTAATAACCAGTGACCAGGCGTCCCTTTATCGGTAATAACGCAGGTGCCAGCGTCCCTTTATCTGATAATAACCAGTGACCAGCGCCCTTTACTGGTAATAACCACGTTGACCAGCGTCCCTTTATCTGGTAATAACCAGTGACCAGCGTCCCTTTATCTGGTAATAACCAGTGACCAGCGTCCCTTTATCTGTTAAAGTAAACCAGTGACCAGCGTACCCCCCTTTATCTGGTAATAACCAGTGACCAGCGTCCCTTTATCTGGTAATAACCAGTGACCAGCGTCCCTTTATCTGGTAATAACCAGTGACCAGCGTCCCTTTATCTGGTAATAACCAGTGACCAGCGTCCCTTTATCTGGTAATAACCAGTGACCAGCGTCCCTTTATCTGATAATAACCCAGTGACCAGCGTCCCTTTATCTGGTAATAACCAGTGACCAGCGTCCCTTTATCTGGTAATAACCAGTGACCAGCGTCCCTTTATCTGGTAAAACCAGTGACCAGCGTCCCTTTATCTGGTAATAACCAGTGACCAGCGTCCCTTTATCTGGTAATAACCAGTGACCAGCGTCCCTTTAATCTGGTAATAACCAGTGACCAGCGTCCCTTTATCTGGTAATAACCAGTGACCAGCGTCCCTTTATCTGGTAATAACCAGTGACCAGCGTCCCTTTATCTGGTAATAACCAGTGACCAGCGTCCCTTTATCTGGTAATAACCAGTGACCAGCGTCCCTTTATCTGGTAATAACCAGTGACCAGCGTCCCTTTATCTGATAATAACCAGTGACCAGCGTCCCTTTATCTGGTAATAACCAGTGACCAGCGTCCCTTTATCTGGTAATAACCAGTGACCAGCGTCCCTTTATCTGGTAATAACCAGTGACCAGCGTCCCTTTATCTGATAATAACCAGTGACCAGCGTCCCTTTATCTGGTAATAACAGTGACCAGCGTCCCTTTATCTGATAATAACCAGTGACCAGCGTCCCTTTATCTGGTAATAACCAGTGGCCAGCGTCCCTTTATCTGGTAATAACCAGTGACCAGCGTCCCTTTATCTGGTAATAACCAGTGACCAGCGTCCCTTTATCTGATAATAACCAGTGACCAGCGTCCCTTTAATCTGGTAATAACCAGGTGAACCAGGCGTCCCTTTATCTGATAATAACCAGTGACCAGCGTCCCTTTATCTGATAATAACCAGTGACCAGCGTCCCTTTATCTGGTAATAACCAGTGACCAGCGTCCCTTTATCTGGTAATAACCAGTGACCAGCGTCCCTTTATCTGGTAATAACCAGTGACCAGCGTCCCTTTATCTGATAATAACCAGTGACCAGCGTCCCTTTATCTGATAATAACCAGTGGACCAGCGTCCCTTTATCTGATAATAACCAGTGACCAGCGTCCCTTTATCTGGTAATAACCAGTGACCAGCGTCCCTTTATCTGGTAATAACCAGTGACCAGCGTCCCTTTATCTGGTAATAACCAGTGACCAGCGTCCCTTTATCTGGTAATAACCAGTGACCAGCGTCACTTTATCTGATAATAACCAGTGACCAGCGTCCCTTTATCTGGTAATAACCAGTGACCAGCGTCCCTTTATCTGATAATAACCAGTGACCAGCGTCCCTTTATCTGGTAATAACCAGTGGCCAGCGTCCCTTTATCTGGTAATAACCAGTGACCAGTGTCCCTTTATATCTGGTAATAACCAGTGGCCAGCGTCCCTTTATCTGGTAATAACCAGTGACCAACGTCCCTTTATCTGTAATAACCAGTGACCAGCGTCCCTTTATCTGGTAATAACCAGTGACCAACGTCCCTTTATCTGGTAATAACCAGTGACCAGCGTCCCTTTATCTGGTAATAACCAGTGACCAGCGTCCCTTTATCTGGTAATAACCAGTGACCAGTGTCCCTTTATCTGGTAATAACCAGTGGCCAGCGTCCCTTTATCTGGTAATAACCAGTGACCAACGTCCCTTTATCTGGTAATAACCAGTGACCAGCGTCCCTTTATCTGGTAATAACCAGTGACCAAGCGTCCCTTTATCTGGTAATAACCAGTGACCAGCGTCCTTTATCTGGTAATAACCAGTGACCAGCGTCCCTTTATCTGGTAATAACCAGTGACCAGCGTCCCTTTATCTGGTAATAACCAGTGACCAGCGTCCCTTTATCTGGTAATAACCAGTGACCAGCGTCCCTTTATCTGGTAATAACCAGTGGCCCAGCGTCCCTTTATCTGGTAATAACCAGTGACCAGCGTCCCTTTATCTGGTAATAACCAGTGACCAGCGTCCCTTTATCTGGTAATAACCAGTGGCCAGCGTCCCTTTATCTGGTAATAACCAGTGACCAGCGTCCCTTTATCTGGTAATAACCAGTGACCAGCGTCCCTTTATCTGGTAATAACCAGTGACCAGCGTCCCTTTATCTGGTAATAACCAGTGGCCAGCGTCCCTTTATCTGATAATAACCAGTGGCCAGCGTCCCTTTATCTGATAATAACCAGTGACCAGCGTCCCTTTATCTGGTAATAACCAGTGACCAACGTCCCTTTATCTGGTAATAACCAGTGACCAGCGTCCCTTTATCTGATAATAACCAGTGACCAGCGTCCCTTTATCTGGTAATAACCAGTGACCAGCGTCCCTTTATCTGGTAATAACCAGTGACCAGCGTCCCTTTATCTGGTAATAACCAGTGGCCAGCGTCCCTTTATCTGGTAATAACCAGTGGCCAGCGTCCCTTTATCTGGTAATAACCAGTGACCAGCGTCCCTTTATCTGGTAATAACCAGTGACCAGCGTCCCTTTATCTGGTAATAACCAGTGACCAGCGTCCCTTTATCTGGTAATAACCAGTGACCAGCGTCCCTTTATCTGGTAATAACCAGTGACCAGCGTCCCTTTATCTGGTAATAACCAGTGACCAGCGTCCCTTTATCTGGTAATAACCAGTGACCAGCGTCCCTTTATCTGGTAATAACCAGTGACCAGCGTCCCTTTATCTGGTAATAACCAGTGACCAGCGTCCCTTTATCTGGTAATAACCAGTGACCAGCGTCCCTTTATCTGGTAATAACCAGTGACCAGCGTCCCTTTATCTGGTAATAACAGTGACCAGCGTCCCTTTATCTGATAATAACCAGTGACCAGCGTCCCTTTATCTGGTAATAACCAGTGACCAGCGTCCCTTTATCTGGTAATAACCAGTGACCAGCGTCCCTTTATCTGGTAATAACCAGTGACCAGCGTCCCTTTATCTGATAATAACCAGTGACCAGCGTCCCTTTATCTGGTAATAACCAGTGACCAGCGTCCCTTTATCTGGTAATAACCAGTGGCCAGCGTCCCTTTATCTGATAATAACCAGTGGCCAGCGTCCCTTTATCTGATAATAACCAGTGACCAGCGTCCCTTTATCTGGTAATAACCAGTGACCAACGTCCCTTTATCTGGTAATAACCAGTGACCAGCGTCCCTTTATCTGGTAATAACCAGTGACCAGCGTCCCTTTATCTGGTAATAACCAGTGACCAGCGTCCCTTTATCTGGTAATAACCAGTGGTCAGCGTCCCTTTATCTGGTAATAACCAGTGACCAGCGTCCCCTTTATCTGGTAATAACCAGTGACCAGCGTCCCTTTATCTGGTAATAACCAGTGACCAGCGTCCCTTTATCTGGTAATAACCAGTGACCAGCGTCCCTTTATCTGGTAATAACCAGTGACCAGCGTCCCTTTATCTGGTAATAACCAGTGACCAGCGTCCCTTTATCTGATAATAACCAGTGACCAGCGTCCCTTTATCTGATAATAACCAGTGACCAGCGTCCCTTTATCTGGTAATAACCAGTGGCCAGCGTCCCTTTATCTGGTAATAACCAGTGACCAGCGTCCCTTTATCTGGTAATAACCAGTGACCAGCGTCCTTTATCTGGTAATAACCAGTGACCAGCGTCCCTTTATCTGGTAATAACCAGTGGCCAGCGTCCCTTTATCTGATAATAACCAGTGACCAGCGTCCCTTTATCTGATAATAACCAGTGACCAGCGTCCCTTTATCTGGTAATAACCAGTGACCAGCGTCCCTTTATCTGGTAATAACCAGTGACCAGCGTCCCTTTATCTGGTAATAACCAGTGACCAGCGTCCCTTTATCTGGTAATAACCAGTGACCAGCGTCTCTTTATCTGGTAATAACCAGTGACCAACGTCCCTTTATCTAGTAATAACCAGTGACCAGCGTCCCTTTATCTGGTAATAACCAGTGACCAACGTCCCTTTATCTGGTAATAACCAGTGACCAGCGTCCCTTTATCTGGTAATAACCAGTGACCAGCGTCCCTTTATCTGGTAATAACCAGTGACCAGCGTCCCTTTATCTTGTAATAACCAGTGACCAGCGTCCCTTTATCTGGTAATAACCAGTGACCAGCGTCCCTTTATCTGGTAATAACCAGTGACCAGCGTCCCTTTATCTGGTAATAACCAGTGACCAGCGTCCCTTTATCTGGTAATAACCAGTGACCAGCGTCCCTTTATCTGGTAATAACCAGTGACCAGCGTCCCTTTATCTGGTAATAACCAGTGACCAGCGTCCTTTATCTGGTAATAACCAGTGACCAGCGTCCCTTTATCTGGTAATAACCAGTGACCAGCGTCCCTTTATCTGGTAATAACCAGTGACCAGCGTCCCTTTATCTGGTAATAACCAGTGACCAGCGTCCTTTATCTGGTAATAACCAGTGACCAGCGTCCCTTTATCTGGTAATAACCAGTGACCAGTGTCCCTTTATCTGGTAATAACCAGTGACCAGCGTCCCTTTATCTGGTAATAACCAGTGACCAGCGTCCTTTATCTGATAATAACCAGTGACCAGCGTCCCTTTATCTGGTAATAACCAGTGACCAGCGTCCCTTTATCTGGTAATAACCAGTGACCAGCGTCCCTTTATCTGATAATAACCAGTGACCAGCGTCCCTTTATCTGATAATAACCAGTGACCAGCGTCCCTTTATCTGGTAATAACCAGTGACCAGCGTCCCTTTATCTGATAATAACCAGTGACCAGCGTCCCTTTATCTGATAATAACCAGTGACCAGCGTCCCTTTATCTGGTAATAACCAGTGACCAGCGTCCCTTTATCTGGTAATAACCAGTGACCAGCGTCCCTTTATCTGGTAATAACCAGTGACCAGCGTCCCTTTATCTGGTAATAACCAGTGGCCAGCGTCCCTTTATCTGGTAATAACCAGTGACCAGCGTCCCTTTATCTGGTAATAACCAGTGACCAGCGTCCCTTTATCTGGTAATAACCAGTGACCAGCGTCCCTTTATCTGATAATAACCAGTGACCAGCGTCCCTTTATCTGGTAATAACCAGTGACCAGCGTCCCTTTATCTGATAATAACCAGTGACCAGCGTCCCTTTATCTGGTAATAACCAGTGACCAGCGTCCCTTTATCTGGTAATAACCAGTGACCAGCGTCCCTTTATCTGATAATAACCAGTGACCAGCGTCCTTTTATCTGATAATAACCAGTGACCAGCGTCCCTTTATCTGGTAATAACCAGTGACCAGCGTCCCTTTATCTGGTAATAACCAGTGACCAGCGTCCCTTTATCTGGTAATAACAGTGACCAGCGTCCCTTTATCTGGTAATAACCAGTGACCAGCATCCCTTTATCTGGTAATAACCAGTGACCAGCGTCCCTTTATCTGGTAATAACCAGTGACCAGCGTCCCTTTATCTGGTAATAACCAGTGACCAGCGTCCCTTTATCTGGTAATAACCAGTGACCAGCGTCCCTTTATCTGATAATAACCAGTGACCAGCGTCCCTTTATCTGGTAATAACCAGTGACCAGCGTCCCTTTATCTGGTAATAACCAGTGACCAGCGTCCCTTTATCTGGTAATAACCAGTGACCAGCGTCCCTTTATCTGATAATAACCAGTGACCAGCGTCCCTTTATCTGGTAATAACCAGTGACCAGCGTCCCTTTATCTGGTAATAACCAGTGACCAGCGTCCCTTTATCTGGTAATAACCAGTGACCAGCGTCCCTTTATCTGGTAATAACCAGTGACCAGCGTCCCTTTATCTGATAATAACCAGTTGCCAGCGTCCCTTTATCTGATAATAACCAGTGGCCAGCGTCCCTTTATCTGATAATAACCAGTGGCCAGCGTCCCTTTATCTGGTAATAACCAGTGACCAGCGTCCTTTATCTGGTAATAACCAGTGACCAGCGTCCCTTTATCTGATAATAACCAGTGACCAGCGTCCCTTTATCTGGTAATAACCAGTGACCAGCGTCCCTTTATCTGGTAATAACCAGTGACCAGCGTCCCTTTATCTGGTAATAACCAGTGACCAGCGTCCCTTTATCTGGTAATAACCAGTGGCCAGCGTCCCTTTATCTGATAATAACCAGTGACCAGCGTCCCTTTATCTGATAATAACCAGTGGACCAGCGTCCCTTTATCTGGTAATAACCAGTGGCCAGCGTCCCTTTATCTGGTAATAACCAGTGACCAGCGTCCCTTTATCTGGTAATAACCAGTGACCAGCGTCCCTTTATCTGATAATAACCAGTGACCAGCGTCCCTTTATCTGGTAATAACCAGTGACCAGCGTCCCTTTATCTGATAATAACCAGTGACCAGCGTCCCTTTATCTGATAATAACCAGTGACCAGCGTCCCTTTATCTGGTAATAACCAGTGACCAGCGTCCCTTTATCTGGTAATAACCAGTGACCAGCGTCCCTTTATCTGGTAATAACCAGTGACCAGCGTCCCTTTATCTGATAATAACCAGTGACCAGCGTCCCTTTATCTGATAATAACCAGTGGCCAGCGTCCCTTTATCTGGTAATAACCAGTGACCAGCGTCCCTTTATCTGATAATAACCAGTGACCAGCGTCCCTTTATCTGATAATAACCAGTGACCAGCGTCCCTTTATCTGATAATAACTAGTGACCAGCGTCCCTTTATCTGATAATAACCAGTGACCAGCGTCCCTTTATCTGGTAATAACCAGTGACCAGCGTCCCTTTATCTGGTAATAACCAGTGACCAGCGTCCCTTTATCTGATAATAACCAGTGACCAGCGTCCCTTTATCTGTAATAACCAGTGACCAGCGTCCCTTTATCTGATAATAACCAGTGACCAGCGTCCCTTTATCTGGTAATAACCAGTGACCAGCGTCCCTTTATCTGGTAATAACCAGTGACCAGCGTCCCTTTATCTGGTAATAACCAGTGACCAGCGTCCCTTTATCTGATAATAACCAGTGACCAGCGTCCCTTTATCTGGTAATAACCAGTGGCCAGCGTCCCTTTATCTGGTAATAACCAGTGACCAGTGTCCCTTTATCTGGTAATAACCAGTGGCCAGCGTCCCTTTATCTGGTAATAACCAGTGACCAACGTCCCTTTATCTGGTAATAACCAGTGACCAGCGTCCCTTTATCTGGTAATAACCAGTGACCAACGTCCCTTTATCTGGTAATAACCAGTGACCAGCGTCCCTTTATCTGGTAATAACCAGTGACCAGCGTCCCTTTATCTGGTAATAACCAGTGACCAGCGTCCCTTTATCTGGTAATAACCAGTGACCAGTGTCCCTTTATCTGGTAATAACCAGTGGCCAGCGTCCCTTTATCTGGTAATAACCAGTGACCAACGTCCCTTTATCTGGTAATAACCAGTGACCAGCGTCCCTTTATCTGGTAATAACCAGTGACCACGTCCCTTTATCTGGTAATAACCAGTGACCAGCGTCCCTTTATCTGGTAATAACCAGTGACCAGCGTCCCTTTATCTGGTAATAACCAGTGACCAGCGTCCCTTTATCTGGTAATAACCAGTGACCAGCGTCCCTTTATCTGGTAATAACCAGTGACCAGCGTCCCTTTATCTGGTAATAACCAGTGACCAGCGTCCCTTTATCTGGTAATAACCAGTGACCAGCGTCCTTTATCTGGTAATAACCAGTGACCAGCGTCCCTTTATCTGGTAATAACCAGTGGCCAGCGTCCCTTTATCTGGTAATAACCAGTGACCAGCGTCCCTTTATCTGGTAATAACCAGTGACCAGCGTCCCTTTATCTGGTAATAACCAGTGACCAGCGTCCCTTTATCTGGTAATAACCAGTGGCCAGCGTCCCTTTATCTGATAATAACCAGTGGCCAGCGTCCCTTTATCTGATAATAACCAGTGACCAGCGTCCCTTTATCTGGTAATAACCAGTGACCAACGTCCCTTTATCTGGTAATAACCAGTGACCAGCGTCCCTTTATCTGATAATAAACCAGTGACCAGCGTCCCTTTATCTGGTAATAACCAGTGACCAGCGTCCCTTTATCTGGTAATAACCAGTGACCAGCGTCCCTTTATCTGGTAATAACCAGTGACCAGCGTCCCTTTATCTGGTAATAACCAGTGACCAGCGTCCCTTTATCTGGTAATAACCAGTGGCCAGCGTCCCTTTATCTGGTAATAACCAGTGACCAGCGTCCCTTTATCTGGTAATAACCAGTGACCAGCGTCCCTTTATCTGGTAATAACCAGTGACCAGCGTCCCTTTATCTGGTAATAACCAGTGACCAGCGTCCCTTTATCTGGTAATAACCAGTGACCAGCGTCCCTTTATCTGGTAATAACCAGTGACCAGCGTCCCTTTATCTGATAATAACCAGTGACCAGCGTCCCTTTATCTGATAATAACCAGTGACCAGCGTCCCTTTATCTGATAATAACTAGTGACCAGCGTCTCTTTATCTGGTAATAACCAGTGACCAGCGTCTCTTTATCTGGTAATAACCAGTGACCAGCGTCCCTTTATCTGGTAATAACCAGTGACGAGCGTCCCTTTATCTGGTAATAACCAGTGACCAGCGTCCCTTTATCTGATAATAACCAGTGACCAGCGTCCCTTTATCTGGTAATAACCAGTGACCAGCGTCCCTTTATCTGGTAATAACCAGTGACCAGCGTCCTTTATCTGATAATAACCAGTGACCAGCGTCCCTTTATCTGGTAATAACCAGTGACCAGCGTCTCTTTATCTGATAATAACCAGTGACCAGCGTCCCTTTATCTGGTAATAACCAGTGACCAGCGTCCCCTTTATCTGATAATAACCAGTGACCAGCGTCCCTTTATCTGGTAATAACCAGTGATCAGCGTCCCTTTATCTGATAATAACCAGTGACCAGCGTCCCTTTATCTGATAATAACCAGTGACCAGCGTCTTTTTATCTGATAATAACCAGTGACCAGCGTCCCTTTATCTGATAATAACCAGTGACCAGCGTCCCTTTATCTGGTAATAACCAGTGACCAGCGTCCCTTTATCTGGTAATAACCAGTGACCAGCGTCCCTTTATCTGGTAATAACCAGTGACCAGCGTCCCTTTATCTGGTAATAACCAGTGGCCAGCGTCCCTTTATCTGATAATAACCAGTGACCAGCGTCCCTTTATCTGATAATAACCAGTGACCAGCGTCCCTTTATCTGGTAATAACCAGTGACCAGCGTCCCTTTATCTGGTAATAACCAGTGACCAGCGTCCCTTTATCTGGTAATAACCAGTGACCAGCGTCCCTTTATCTGGTAATAACCAGTGACCAGCGTCCCTTTATCTGGTAATAACCAGTGACCAGCGTCCCTTTATCTGGTAATAACCAGTGACCAGCGTCCCTTTATCTGGTAATAACCAGTGGCCAGCGTCCCTTTATCTGGTAATAACCAGTGACCAGCGTCCCTTTATCTGGTAATAACCAGTGACCAGAGTCCCTTTATCTGGTAATAACCAGTGACCAGCGTCCCTTTATCTGGTAATAACCAGTGGCCAGCGTCCCTTTATCTGGTAATAACCAGTGACCAGCGTCCCTTTATCTGGTAATAACCAGTGACCAGCGTTCCTTTATCTGGTAATAACCAGTGACCAGCGTCCCTTTATCTGATAATAACCAGTGACCAGCGTCCCTTTATCTGGTAATAACCAGTGACCAGCGTCCCTTTATCTGGTAATAACCAGTGACCAGCGTCCCTTTATCTGATAATAACCAGTGACCAGCGTCCCTTTATCTGATAATAACCAGTGACCAGCGTCCCTTTATCTGATAATAACCAGTGACCAGCGTCCCTTTATCTGATAATAACCAGTGACCAGCGTCCCTTTATCTGGTAATAACCAGTGACCAGCGTCCCTTTATCTGATAATAACCAGTGACCAGCGTCCCTTTATCTGATAATAACCAGTGACCAGCGTCCCTTTATCTGGTAATAACCAGTGACCAGCGTCTCTTTATCTGGTAATAACCAGTGACCAGCGTCCCTTTATCTGGTAATAACCAGTGACCAGCGTCCCTTTATCTGGTAATAACCAGTGACCAGCGTCCCTTTATCTGGTAATAACCAGTGACCAGCGTCCCTTTATCTGGTAATAACCAGTGACCAGCGTCTTTTTATCTGATAATAACCAGTGACCAGCGTCCCTTTTATCTGGTAATAACCAGTGACCAGCGTCCCTTTATCTGATAATAACCAGTGACCAGCGTCTCTTTATCTGGTAATAACCAGTGACCAGCGTCCCTTTATCTGGTAATAACCAGTGACCAGCGTCCCTTTATCTGGTATAACCAGTGACCAGCGTCCCTTTATCTGGTAATAACCAGTGACCAGCGTCCCTTTATCTGGTAATAACCAGTGACCAGCATCCCTTTATCTGGTAATAACCAGTGACCAGCGTCCCTTTATCTGGTATTAACCAGTGACCAGCGTCCCTTTATCTGGTAATAACCAGTGACCAGCGTCCCTTTATCTGGTAATAACCAGTGACCAGCGTCCCTTTATCTGATAATAACCAGTGACCAGCGTCCCTTTATCTGATAATAACCAGTGACCAGCGTCCCTTTATCTGGTAATAACCAGTGACCAGCGTCCCTTTATCTGATAATAACCAGTGACCAGCATCCCTTTATCTGGTAATAACCAGTGACCAGCGTCCCTTTATCTGGTAATAACCAGTGACCAGCGTCCTTTTATCTGGTAATAACCAGTGACCAGCGTCCCTTTATCTGGTAATAACCAGTGACCAGCATCCCTTTATCTGGTAATAACCAGTGACCAGCGTCCCTTTATCTGGTAATAACCAGTGACCAGCGTCCCTTTATCTGATAATAACCAGTGGCCAGCGTCCTTTATCTGGTAATAACCAGAGACCAGCGTCCCTTTATCTGGTAATAACCAGTGACCAGCGTCCCTTTATCTGGTAATAACCAGTGACCAGCGTCCCTTTATCTGGTAATAACCAGTGACCAGCGTCCCTTTATCTGATAATAACCAGTGACCAGCGTCCTTTATCTGGTAATAACCAGTGACCAGCGTCCCTTTATCTGGTAATAACCAGTGGCCAGCGTCCCTTTATCTGATAATAACCAGTTGCCAGCGTCCCTTTATCTGATAATAACCAGTGGCCAGCGTCCCTTTATCTGATAATAACCAGTGGCCAGCGTCCCTTTATCTGGTAATAACCAGTGACCAGCGTCCCTTTATCTGGTAATAACCAGTGGCCAGCGTCCCTTTATCTGATAATAACCAGTGCCAGCGTCCCTTTATCTGGTAATAACCAGTGACCAGCGTCCCTTTATCTGGTAATAACCAGTGACCAGCGTCCCTTTATCTGATAATAACCAGTGGCCAGCGTCCCTTTATCTGGTAATAACCAGTGGCCAGCGTCCCTTTATCTGGTAATAACCAGTGACCAGCGTCCCTTTATCTGGTAATAACCAGTGACCAGCGTCCCTTTATCTGGTAATAACCAGTGGCCAGCGTCCCTTTATCTGTTAATAACCAGTGGCCAGCGTCCCTTTATCTGGTAATAACCAGTGGCCAGCGTCCCTTTATCTGGTAATAACCAGTGGCCAGCGTCCCTTTATCTGGTAATAACCAGTGACCAGCGTCCCTTTATCTGGTAATAACCAGTGGCCAGCGTCCCTTTATCTGATAATAACCAGTGGCCAGCGTCCCTTTATCTGGTAATAACCAGTGACCAGCGTCCCTTTATCTGGTAATAACCAGTGACCAGCGTCCCTTTATCTGATAATAACCAGTGGCCAGCGTCCCTTTATCTGGTAATAACCAGTGGCCAGCGTCCCTTTATCTGATAATAACCAGTGACCAGCGTCCTTTATCTGATAATAACCAGTGACCAGCGTCCCTTTATCTGGTAATAACCAGTGGCCAGCGTCCCTTTATCTGGTAATAACCAGTGACCAGCGTCCCTTTATCTGGTAATAACCAGTGACCAGCGTCCCTTTATCTGATAATAACCAGTTGCCAGCGTCCCTTTATCTGATAATAACCAGTGGCCAGCGTCCCTTTATCTGATAATAACCAGTGGCCAGCGTCCCTTTATCTGGTAATAACCAGTGACCAGGGTCCCTTTATCTGATAATAACCAGTGACCAGCGTCCCTTTATCTGGTAATAACCAGTGGCCAGCGTCCCTTTATCTGGTAATAACCAGTGACCAGCGTCCCTTTATCTGGTAATAACCAGTGACCAGCGTCCCTTTATCTGGTAATAACCAGTGACCAGCGTCCCTTTATCTGGTAATAACCAGTGACCAGCGTCCCTTTATCTGATAATAACCAGTGGCCAGCGTCCCTTTATCTGATAATAACCAGTGACCAGCGTCCCTTTATCTGATAATAACCAGTGACCAGCGTCCCTTTATCTGATAATAACCAGTGACCAGCGTCCCTTTATCTGGTAATAACCAGTGACCAGCGTCCCTTTATCTGGTAATAACCAGTGACCAGCGTCCCCTTATCTGATAATAACCAGTGACCAGCGTCCCTTTATCTGATAATAACCAGTGACCAGCGTCCCTTTATCTGGTAATAACCAGTGACCAGCGTCCCTTTATCTGGTAATAACCAGTGACCAGCGTCCCTTTATCTGATAATAACCAGTGACCAGCGTCCCTTTATCTGGTAATAACCAGTGACCAGCGTCCCTTTATCTGGTAATAACCAGTGACCAGTGTCCCTTTATCTGATAATAACCAGTGACCAGCGTCCCTTTATCTGATAATAACCAGTGACCAGCGTCCCTTTATCTGGTAAGAACCAGTGGCCAGCGTCCCTTTATCTGGTAATAACCAGTGACCAGCGTCCCTTTATCTGGTAATAACCAGTGACCAGCGTCCCTTTATCTGGTAATAACCAGTGACCAGCGTCCCTTTATCTGGTAATAACCAGTGACCAGCGTCTCTTTATCTGGTAATAACCAGTGACCAGCGTCCCTTTATCTGGTAAGAACCAGTGACCAGCGTCCCTTTATCTGGTAATAACCAGTGACCAGCGTCCCTTTATCTGGTAATAACCAGTGACCAGCGTCCCTTTATCTGGTAATAACCAGTGACCAGCGTCCCTTTATCTGGTAATAACCAGTGACCAGCGTCCCTTTATCTGGTAATAACCAGTGACCAGCGTCCCTTTATCTGGTAATAACCAGTGACCAGCGTCCCTTTATCTGGTAATAACCAGTGACCAGCGTCCCTTTATCTGGTAATAACCAGTGACCAGCGTCCCTTTATCTGGTAATAACCAGTGACCAGCGTCCCTTTATCTGGTAATAACCAGTGACCAGCGTCCCTTTATCTGGTAATAACCAGTGACCAGCGTCCCTTTATCTGATAATAACCAGTGACCAGCGTCCCTTTATCTGGTAATAACCAGTGACCAGCGTCCCTTTATCTGGTAATAACCAGTGACCAGCGTCCCTTTATCTGGTAATAACCAGTGACCAGCGTCCCTTTATCTGATAATAACCAGTGACCAGCGTCCCTTTATCTGGTAATAACCAGTGACCAGCGTCCCTTTATCTGGTAATAACCAGTGACCAGCGTCCCTTTATCTGGTAATAACCAGTGGCCAGCGTCCCTTTATCTGGTAATAACCAGTGACCAGCGACCCTTTATCTGATAATAACCAGTGACCAGCGTCCCTTTATCTGGTAATAACCAGTGACCAGCGTCCCTTTATCTGATAATAACCAGTGACCAGCGTCCCTTTATCTGGTAATAACCAGTGACCAGCGTCCCTTTATCTGGTAATAACCAGTGACCAGCGTCCCTTTATCTGATAATAACCAGTGACCAGCGTCCCTTTATCTGGTAATAACCAGTGACCAGCGTCCCTTTATCTGATAATAACCAGTGGCCAGCGTCCCTTTATCTGATAATAACCAGTGACCAGCGTCTCTTTATCTGGTAATAACCAGTGACCAGCGTCCCTTTATCTGGTAATAACCAGTGACCAGCGTCCCTTTATCTGGTAATAACCAGTGACCAGCGACCCTTTATCTGATAATAACCAGTGACCAGCGTCCCTTTATCTGGTAATAACCAGTGACCAGCGTCCCTTTATCTGGTAATAACCAGTGACCAGCGTCCCTTTATCTGATAATAACCAGTGGCCAGCGTCCCTTTATCTGGTAATAACCAGTGACCAGCGTCCCTTTATCTGGTAATAACCAGTGACCAGCGTCTCTTTATCTGGTAATAACCAGTGACCAGCGTCTATTTATCTGGTAATAACCAGTGACCAGCGTCCCTTTATCTGGTAATAACCAGTGACCAGCGTCCCTTTATCTGATAATAACCAGTGACCAGCGTCCCTTTATCTGATAATAACCAGTGACCAGCGTCCCTTTATCTGGTAATAACCAGTGACCAGCGTCCCTTTATCTGGTAATAACCAGTGACCAGCGTCCCTTTATCTGATAATAACCAGTGACCAGCGTCCCTTTATCTGATAATAACCAGTGACCAGCGTCCCTTTATCTGATAATAACCAGTGACCAGCGTCCCTTTATCTGATAATAACCAGTGACCAGCGTCCCTTTATCTGGTAATAACCAGTGGCCAGCGTCCCTTTATCTGGTAATAACCAGTGACCAGCGTCCCTTTATCTGGTAATAACCAGTGGCCAGCGTCCCTTTATCTGGTAATAACCAGTGACCAGCGTCCCTTTATCTGGTAATAACCAGTGACCAGCGTCCCTTTATCTGGTAATAACCAGTGACCAGCGTCCCTTTATCTGGTAATAACCAGTGACCAGCGTCCCTTTATCTGGTAATAACCAGTGACCAGCGTCCCTTTATCTGGTAATAACCAGTGACCAGCGTCCCTTTATCTGATAATAACCAGTGACCAGCGTCCCTTTATCTGGTAATAACCAGTGACCAGCGTCCCTTTATCTGATAATAACCAGTGACCAGCGTCCCTTTATCTAATAATAACCAGTGACCAACGTCCCTTTATCTAATAATAACCAGTGACCAGCGTCCCTTTATCTGGTAATAACCAGTGACCAGCGTCCCTTTATCTGGTAATAACCAGTGACCAGCGTCTTTTTATCTGATAATAACCAGTGACCAGCGTCCCTTTATCTGGTAATAACCAGTGACCAGCGTCCCTTTATCTGATAATAACCAGTGACCAGCGTCCCTTTATCTGGTAATAACCAGTGACCAGCGTCCCTTTATCTGGTAATAACCAGTGACCAGCGTCCCTTTATCTGATAATAACCAGTGACCAGCGTCCCTTTATCTGGTAATAACCAGTGACCAGCGTCCCTTTATCTGGTAATAACCAGTGACCAGCGTCCCTTTATCTGGTAATAACCAGTGACCAGCGTCCCTTTATCTGGTAATAACCAGTGACCAGCGTCTTTTTATCTGATAATAACCAGTGACCAGCGTCCCTTTATCTGATAATAACCAGTGACCAGCGTCCCTTTATCTGATAATAACCAGTGACCAGCGTCCCTTTATCTGGTAATAACCAGTGACCAGCGTCCCTTTATCTGATAATAACCAGTGACCAGCGTCCCTTTATCTGGTAATAACCAGTGACCAGCGTCCCTTTATCTGGTAATAACCAGTGACCAGCGTCCCTTTATCTGATAATAACCAGTGACCAGCGTCCCTTTATCTGGTAATAACCAGTGACCAGCGTCCCTTTATCTGATAATAACCAGTGACCAGCGTCCCTTTATCTGGTAATAACCAGTGACCAGCGTCCCTTTATCTGGTAATAACCAGTGGCCAGCGTCCCTTTATCTGGTAATAACCAGTGACCAGCGTCTCTTTATCTGGTAATAACCAGTGACCAGCGTCCCTTTATCTGATAATAACCAGTAACCAGCGTCCCTTTATCTGGTAATAACCAGTGACCAGCGTCCCTTTATCTGGTAATAACCAGTGACCAGCGTCCCTTTATCTGGTAATAACCAGTGACCAGCGTCCCTTTATCTGGTAATAACCAGTGACCAGCGTCCCTTTATCTGGTAATAACCAGTGACCAGCGTCCCTTTATCTGATAATAACCAGTGACCAGCGTCCCTTTATCTGGTAATAACCAGTGACCAGCGTCCCTTTATCTGGTAATAACCAGTGACCAGCGTCCCTTTATCTGATAATAACCAGTGACCAGCGTCCCTTTATCTGGTAATAACCAGTGACCAGCGTCCCTTTATCTGGTAATAACCAGTGACCAGCGTCCCTTTATCTGATAATAACCAGTGACCAGCGTCCCTTTATCTGGTAATAACCAGTGACCAGCGTCCCTTTATCTGGTAATAACCAGTGACCAGCGTCCCTTTATCTGATAATAACCAGTGACCAGCGTCCCTTTATCTGGTAATAACCAGTGACCAGCGTCCCTTTATCTGGTAATAACCAGTGACCAGCGTCCCTTTATCTGGTAATAACCAGTGGCCAGCGTCCCTTTATCTGGTAAAAACCAGTGGCCAGCGTCCCTTTATCTGGTAATAACCAGTGGCCAGCGTCCCTTTATCTGGTAATAACCAGTGACCAGCGTCCCTTTATCTGGTAATAACCAGTGACCAGCGTCCCTTTATCTGGTAATAACCAGTGACCAGCGTCCCTTTATCTAATAATAACCAGTGACCAGCGTCCCTTTATCTGATAATAACCAGTGACCAGCGTCCCTTTATCTAGTAATAACCAGTGGCCAGCGTCCCTTTATCTGGTAATAACCAGTGACCAGCGTCCCTTTATCTGGTAATAACCAGTGGCCAGCGTCCCTTTATCTGGTAATAACCAGTGGCCAGCGTCCCTTTATCTGGTAATAACCAGTGACCAGCGTCCCTTTATCTGATAATAACCAGTGACCAGCGTCCCTTTATCTGGTAATAACCAGTGACCAGTGTCCCTTTATCTGGTAATAACCAGTGACCAGCGTCCCTTTATCTGGTAATAACCAGTGACCAGCGTCCCTTTATCTGGTAATAACCAGTGACCAGCGTCCCTTTATCTGATAATAACCAGTGACCAGCGTCCCTTTATCTGGTAATAACCAGTGACCAGCGTCCCTTTATCTGGTAATAACCAGTGATCAGCGTCCCTTTATCTGGTAATAACCAGTGACCAGCGTCCCTTTATCTGATAATAACCAGTGACCAGCGTCCCTTTATCTAGTAATAACCAGTGACCAGCGTCCCTTTATCTGATAATAACCAGTGACCAGCGTCCCTTTATCTGGTAATAACCAGTGACCAGCGTCCCTTTATCTGATAATAACCAGTGACCAGCGTCTTTTTATCTGATAATAACCAGTGACCAGCGTCCCTTTATCTGGTAATAACCAGTGACCAGCGTCCCTTTATCTGGTAATAACCAGTGACCAGCGTCCCTTTATCTGGTAATAACCAGTGACCAGCGTCTCTTTATCTGGTAATAACCAGTGGCCAGCGTCCCTTTATCTGATAATAACCAGTGACCAGCGTCCCTTTATCTGATAATAACCAGTGACCAGCGTCCCTTTATCTGGTAATAACCAGTGACCAGCGTCCCTTTATCTGGTAATAACCAGTGACCAGCGTCCCTTTATCTGGTAATAACCAGTGGCCAGCGTCCCTTTATCTGGTAATAACCAGTGACCAGTGTCCCTTTATCTGGTAATAACCAGTGGCCAGCGTCCCTTTATCTGGTAATAACCAGTGGCCAGCGTCCCTTTATCTGGTAATAACCAGTGACCAGCGTCCCTTTATCTGATAATAACCAGTGACCAGCGTCCCTTTATCTGGTAATAACCAGTGACCAGCGTCCCTTTATCTGGTAATAACCAGTGGCCAGCGTCCCTTTATCTGGTAATAACCAGTGACCAGCGTCCCTTTATCTGGTAATAACCAGTGACCAGCGTCCCTTTATCTGATAATAACCAGTGACCAGCGTCCCTTTATCTGGTAATAACCAGTGACCAGCGTCCCTTTATCTGGTAATAACCAGTGACCAGCGTCCCTTTATCTGGTAATAACCAGTGACCAGCGTCCCTTTATCTGGTAATAACCAGTGACCAGCGTCCCTTTATCTGATAATAACCAGTGACCAGCGTCCCTTTATCTAGTAATAACCAGTGACCAGCGTCCCTTTATCTGATAATAACCAGTGACCAGCGTCCCTTTATCTGGTAATAACCAGTGACCAGCGTCCCTTTATCTGATAATAACCAGTGACCAGCGTCTTTTTATCTGATAATAACCAGTGACCAGCGTCCCTTTATCTGGTAATAACCAGTGACCAGCGTCCCTTTATCTGGTAATAACCAGTGACCAGCGTCCCTTTATCTGGTAATAACCAGTGACCAGCGTCTCTTTATCTGGTAATAACCAGTGGCCAGCGTCCCTTTATCTGATAATAACCAGTGACCAGCGTCCCTTTATCTGATAATAACCAGTGACCAGCGTCCCTTTATCTGGTAATAACCAGTGACCAGCGTCCCTTTATCTGGTAATAACCAGTGACCAGCGTCCCTTTATCTGGTAATAACCAGTGGCCAGCGTCCCTTTATCTGGTAATAACCAGTGGCCAGCGTCCCTTTATCTGGTAATAACCAGTGACCAGTGTCCCTTTATCTGGTAATAACCAGTGGCCAGCGTCCCTTTATCTGGTAATAACCAGTGGCCAGCGTCCCTTTATCTGGTAATAACCAGTGACCAGCGTCCCTTTATCTGATAATAACCAGTGACCAGCGTCCCTTTATCTGGTAATAACCAGTGACCAGCGTCCCTTTATCTGGTAATAACCAGTGGCCAGCGTCCCTTTATCTGGTAATAACCAGTGACCAGCGTCCCTTTATCTGGTAATAACCAGTGACCAGCGTCCCTTTATCTGGTAATAACCAGTGACCAGTGTCCCTTTATCTGGTAATAACCAGTGACCAGCGTCCCTTTATCTGGTAATAACCAGTGACCAGCGTCCCTTTATCTGGTAATAACCAGTGACCAGCGTCCCTTTATCTGGTAATAACCAGTGGCCAGCGTCCCTTTATCTGGTAATAACCAGTGACCAGCGTCCCTTTATCTGGTAATAACCAGTGGCCAGCGTCCCTTTATCTGGTAATAACCAGTGACCAGCGTCCCTTTATCTGGTAATAACCAGTGACCAGCGTCCCTTTATCTGATAATAACCAGTGGCCAGCGTCCCTTTATCTGATAATAACCAGTGACCAGCGTCTCTTTATCTGGTAATAACCAGTGACCAGCGTCCCTTTATCTGGTAATAACCAGTGACCAGCGTCCCTTTATCTGATAATAACCAGTGACCAGCGTCCCTTTATCTGATAATAACCAGTGACCAGCGTCCCTTTATCTGGTAATAACCAGTGACCAGCGTCCCTTTATCTGGTAATAACCAGTGACCAGCGTCCCTTTATCTGGTAATAACCAGTGACCAGCGTCCCTTTATCTGGTAATAACCAGTGACCAGCATCCCTTTATCTGATAATAACCAGTGACCAGCGTCCCTTTATCTGGTAATAACCAGTGACCAGCGTCCCTTTATCTGGTAATAACCAGTGACCAGCGTCCCTTTATCTGGTAATAACCAGTGGCCAGCGTCCCTTTATCTGGTAAAAACCAGTGGCCAGCGTCCCTTTATCTGGTAATAACCAGTGGCCAGCGTCCCTTTATCTGGTAATAACCAGTGACCAGCGTCCCTTTATCTGGTAATAACCAGTGGCCAGCGTCCCTTTATCTGGTAATAACCAGTGACCAGCGTCCCTTTATCTGATAATAACCAGTGACCAGCGTCCCTTTATCTGGTAATAACCAGTGACCAGCGTCCCTTTATCTGGTAATAACCAGTGACCAGCGTCCCTTTATCTGGTAATAACCAGTGACCAGCGTCCCTTTATCTAGTAATAACCAGTGGCCAGCGTCCCTTTATCTGGTAATAACCAGTGACCAGCGTCCCTTTATCTAGTAATAACCAGTGGCCAGCGTCCCTTTATCTGGTAATAACCAGTGACCAGCGTCCCTTTATCTGGTAATAACCAGTGACCAGCGTCCCTTTATCTGATAATAACCAGTGACCAGCGTCCCTTTATCTGGTAATAACCAGTGACCAGCGTCCCTTTATCTGGTAATAACCAGTGACCAGCGTCCCTTTATCTGGTAATAACCAGTGACCAGCGTCCCTTTATCTGGTAATAACCAGTGACCAGCGTCCCTTTATCTGGTAATAACCAGTGACCAGCGTCCCTTTATCTGATAATAACCAGTGACCAGCGTCCCTTTATCTGATAATAACCAGTGACCAGCGTCCCTTTATCTGGTAATAACCAGTGACCAGCGTCCCTTTATCTGGTAATAACCAGTGACCAGCGTCCCTTTATCTGGTAATAACCAGTGATCAGCGTCCCTTTATCTGATAATAACCAGTGACCAGCGTCCCTTTATCTAGTAATAACCAGTGACCAGCGTCCCTTTATCTGGTAATAACCAGTGACCAGCGTCCCTTTATCTGATAATAACCAGTGACCAGCGTCTTTTTATCTGATAATAACCAGTGACCAGCGTCCCTTTATCTGGTAATAACCAGTGACCAGCGTCCCTTTATCTGGTAATAACCAGTGACCAGCGTCTCTTTATCTGGTAATAACCAGTGACCAGCGTCCCTTTATCTGATAATAACCAGTGACCAGCGTCCCTTTATCTGGTAATAACCAGTGACCAGCGTCCCTTTATCTGGTAATAACCAGTGACCAGCGTCCCTTTATCTGGTAATAACCAGTGGCCAGCGTCCCTTTATCTGGTAATAACCAGTGGCCAGCGTCCCTTTATCTGGTAATAACCAGTGACCAGCGTCCCTTTATCTGGTAATAACCAGTGACCAGCGTCCCTTTATCTGATAATAACCAGTGACCAGCGTCCCTTTATCTGGTAATAACCAGTGACCAGTGTCCCTTTATCTGGTAATAACCAGTGGCCAGCGTCCCTTTATCTGGTAATAACCAGTGGCCAGCGTCCCTTTATCTGGTAATAACCAGTGACCAGCGTCCCTTTATCTGATAATAACTAGTGACCAGCGTCCCTTTATCTGGTAATACCCAGTGACCAGCGTCCCTTTATCTGGTAATAACCAGTGGCCAGCGTCCCTTTATCTGGTAATAACCAGTGACCAGCGTCCCTTTATCTGGTAATAACCAGTGACCAGCGTCCCTTTATCTGGTAATAACCAGTGGCCAGCGTCCCTTTATCTGGTAATAACCAGTGGCCAGCGTCCCTTTATCTGGTAATAACCAGTGGCCAGCGTCCCTTTATCTGGTAATAACCAGTGACCAGCGTCCCTTTATCTGATAATAACCAGTGACCAGCGTCCCTTTATCTGGTAATAACCAGTGGCCAGCGTCCCTTTATCTGATAATAACCAGTGACCAGCGTCCCTTTATCTGGTAATAACCAGTGACCAGCGTCCCTTTATCTGGTAATAACCAGTGACCAGCGTCCCTTTATCTGGTAATAACCAGTGACCAGCGTCCCTTTATCTGGTAATAACCAGTGACCAGCGTCCCTTTATCTGATAATAACCAGTGGCCAGCGTCCCTTTATCTGGTAATAACCAGTGGCCAGCGTCCCTTTATCTGATAATAACCAGTGACCAGCGTCTCTTTATCTGGTAATAACCAGTGGCCAGCGTCTCTTTATCTGGTAATAACCAGTGACCAGCGTCCCTTTATCTGATAATAACCAGTGACCAGCGTCCCTTTATCTGGTAATAACCAGTGGCCAGCGTCCCTTTATCTGGTTATAACCAGTGACCAGCGTCCCTTTATCTGATAATAACCAGTGACCAGCGTCCCTTTATCTGGTAATAACCAGTGGCCAGCGTCCCTTTATCTGATAATAACCAGTGACCAGCGTCCCTTTATCTGGTAATAACCAGTGACCAGCGTCCCTTTATCTGGTAATAACCAGTGGCCAGCGTCCCTTTATCTGGTAATAACCAGTGACCAGCGTCCCTTTATCTGGTAATAACCAGTGGCCAGCGTCTCTTTATCTGATAATAACCAGTGACCAGCGTCCCTTTATCTGATAATAACCAGTGGCCAGCGTCCCTTTATCTGATAATAACCAGTGACCAGCGTCCCTTTATCTGATAATAACCAGTGACCAGCGTCCCTTTATCTGGTAATAACCAGTGACCAGCGTCCCTTTATCTGGTAATAACCAGTGACCAGCGTCCCTTTATCTGGTAATAACCAGTGACCAGCGTCCCTTTATCTGGTAATAACCAGTGGCCAGCGTCCCTTTATCTGGTAATAACCAGTGACCAGCGTCTCTTTATCTGATAATAACCAGTGACCAGCGTCCCTTTATCTGGTAATAACCAGTGACCAGCGTCCCTTTATCTGGTAATAACCAGTGGCCAGCGTCTCTTTATCTGATAATAACCAGTGGCCAGCGTCCCTTTATCTGGTAATAACCAGTGACCAGCGTCCCTTTATCTGATAATAACCAGTGGCCAGCGTCCCTTTATCTGGTAATAACCAGTGACCAGCGTCCCTTTATCTGGTAATAACCAGTGACCAGCGTCCCTTTATCTGGTAATAACCAGTGGCCAGCGTCCCTTTATCTGGTAATAACCAGTGACCAGCGTCCCTTTATCTGGTAATAACCAGTGGCCAGCGTCCCTTTATCTGGTAATAACCAGTGACCAGCGTCCCTTTATCTGGTAATAACCAGTGACCAGCGTCCCTTTATCTGGTAAGAACCAGTGACCAGCGTCCCTTTATCTGGTAATAACCAGTGACCAGCGTCCCTTTATCTGGTAATAACCAGTGACCAGCGTCCCTTTATCTGGTAAGAACCAGTGACCAGCGTCCCTTTATCTGGTAATAACCAGTGACCAGCGTCCCTTTATCTGGTAATAACCAGTGACCAGCGTCCCTTTATCTGGTAATAACCAGTGACCAGCGTCCCTTTATCTGGTAATAACCAGTGACCAGCGTCCCTTTATCTGATAATAACCAGTGACCAGCGTCCCTTTATCTGATAATAACCAGTGACCAGCGTCCCTTTATCTGGTAAGAACCCTCCAAAGAAATGCCACCCTACACCATTACTGACCCCCTGTGAAGCCAGTGAAGTCTGAGGATGTTGCGGGCAGCAGAACGTTGTCCACGCCGTCTCCAGACCCCGTCACGTCTGTCACGTGTGCTCAGCGTGAACCTGCCCTCATCCGTGAAGAGCACAGGGCGCCAATGCCGAATCTGCCAATCTTGGTGTTCCCTGGCGATTGCCAGTCGCCTGCAAGGTGTTGGGCTGTAAGCAGCAGAACCTGCACTTGTGGAGTCGGGCCCGCATACCACCCTCGTGGAGTCTGTTTCTGACAGTTTGAGCAGACACATGGATATTAGTGGATGCTGGGGGTCATTTTGGAGACTCTGGCACTGCTCCTGTTCCTCTTTGCACAATGGAGGAGGTAGCGGTCCTGCTGTTGGGTTGTGCCCTCCTATGGTCCCTCCATGTATTCTGGTGCCTTGGCCTGTCTCCTGGTATCTGCTCCATGTTCTGGACACTGTGCTGACAGACCACAGCTCGCATTGATGTGCCATCCTGGATGAGCTAGACTACCTGAGAAACCTCTGTGGGCTGTAGACATCGCCTCATGCTACCTCTAGGGGTGAGAGCAATGACAAAAGGCAAAAGTGACCAAAACAACAGCCAAAAAGGATGAGAACAGAAAAATGGTGTGTGGTCACCACCTGCAGGATCTCTGTTAGGCTATGTTTGCGCGTTGCGTTTTTAGCGGCAGCGTTTTTGCACTAAGACGCATGCGTTTTTGTTTCCCAGCAAAGTCTATGGGAAAAGCAGAAATCCTGTCTGCACTTTGCTTTTTTTTCTGCAGCGTTTAATTTGCATATTTTGGGTCAAAAACCATGCAGAAAAGGAAGCAGCATGTCAGTTGTTTTTGCCATTTCTGCAGCGTTTCCTTAACATTGGAGTCAATGAGAAATGGCAAAATGCAACCAAAAGCACAATTCCTGCGTTTTTCATGCTTTTTACCTGCTTTTCCACTGCGTTTTTGGCTCCAAAAACGCATGCTTTTCTGGCCAAAAATTAATGGGTTCTAATGTTCCTTTACACACACACAATAACCGAAAATTTAAATGCTAAAAATTAATAAACTTTAGCTATTTTTCTGATAAAATGTGCATAACCACTATTATTTCATTAAAATTGATAATTTTCCATATAGTTTTATTAAAAGTAATTTTTATCCTTTTTTTTCTCTTTTTTCATTCTTTTTGACTATTTCAACTTTATTTCTCAGTGTCTTGATCTACAAAACGCATCTGCAGAAACGCAGGGGAAAAGCGCTGAAAACGCACTAAAAACGCGGTAAATACGCATGCGTTTTTAGCGCTAAAAAATGGTCAAAAGCCAAGGGAAGGAAAACGTGCAGAATAAACCGCAGGTACTCCGACGCAACGTGCGCACATAGCCTTATAGCGGTTCTCTTGCTAATTGGACCAAACAAGCAATATTGAAGAAAAAAAACAAAGAGGTTTGGTTCCATCTTCTGAATAAAAACATTTGTTCTTTATTGAAAATTACAAAAAGTTAAAAGCTCATTTGTTGAAGAACGTGGTGGAAAGACGAGGAGGGCTGCACGCTGCAAACGTTATCCTGCGTTATCAACGCATCATCATACACACCCTGGAAAAATGTATTATGGCCCTGTTAATATGGTGGAGGAGGACACAAAAAAGAAGAAAGCACGGGCTGTCCACCCTTGTTTTGGGTGGGAAGCTCTGCATGGGGATATACTACAATAAAAGGAACATTAGAATTGACTTTAGGTGACTTTGGTCCGGCTGCGGTCATCCGGTGGAGTTGAGAAGTTTGGGCCAATCCACAGTTGCCTGTCAGCGATGTCAGTTGTCAGGCGGATGCACCTATCGGTCATTATGCCCCCGGCGGCACTAAAACCTCGTTCAGACAAATTACTAGTGGTGGGCGAGCACCTCCAAGGCGTAGAGGGGCGGTTCATGCCACGTGTCCAGCTTGGATACCCAATAGTTGTACGGCACAGAGGAATCATGGAGGAAGGTGTTATGGTTGGCTTCACCATCTTCATAAGCTTTTCCCTCCTTCTCAGACTGCCCCGGACGTCAGGGCGCTGGGTTCCGCTAATGAACCTGTCCCTGACCTTTTATCGTGTCCCCCGGCCTTTGTTGGATCCGGTGTGTGTCTCCGTCCTCTCTTCTCCTATGAAAGCCAGTGTTGTCAGATGGGAATTTTTTCAAAAATTCTTCGACTCTGGTCTTCTGGTATTGCCCCATTTTAGTAGCCCTCTCAGCCACAGAATGGAGAGATGGAAGGTTCTCCTTGTAGTGAGGGTCAAGTAGAGTGAAGAACCGGTAATCTGTGTTGCGTATAAAGCGAGGGTCACGAGAAAGGCAGCGGGGCATAAAGTCAGCCGTGTGTGGCAGACTCCCAACAGGCAAGACTTCCCTGTCCCCACCAGGAGGACCACTCTTCTCCACCTCCTCCTCCTCCTCTTCAGGCCATCCACGCTGAACAGATGAGGAGCTGATGTGGGTAAGGGGTACTTTGCACGTTGCGACATCGTTACTGCGATCTCGTCGGGGTTAAATCGAAAGTGACGCACATCCGGCGCCGGTAACGACGTCGCAACGTGTAAAGCCTAGATGCGCCGATAAACGGTTGCAAAAGCGTCGTAAATCGGTGATCTGTGCAGTGTCGGTCATTTCCATAATGTAGCTGCAGCGACAGGTACAATGTTGTTCCTTGTTCTCCGCTCCTCCGCTTCTATTGGCCGCCTGCCGTGTGACGTCGCTGTGACGCCGCAAGACCCACCCCCTTAGGAAGGAGGCGGGTCGCCGGCCAGAGCGAGGTCGCAGGGCAGGTGAGTGCATGTGAAGCTGCTGTAGCGATAATGTTCACTACGCCAGCAATCACAAGATATCGCTGCTGCGACGGGGGCGGGGACTATCGCGCTCAACATCGCTACAATTGGCTGGCGATGTCGCAGCGTGCAAAGTGCCCCTAACACCTTCTGTAGCGCAGGCAGCCATGTCCTGATCCTCCTCCTCCTCCTCATTATCAGCCAATCCACATTGGGAAGATGAGATGAAGCTGGTATGGGTAGTACCTTCAGAAGCACAGGCAACCATCTCCTGATCCTCCTCCAAATCCTCCTCCTCCTCCTCATTATCACCTTGTACATTGTAGTGCCCAGAACATTGTACTGCCCGTATGATTTTGACTGTGTGGATGTTTTCCAGAAACAAGCAGCAATGGATTTTGTTGAGTGAAAATGTAAATCTTCCATTGCAGTGCCCAGTACATTGCATAGCCTGTACATTGCAGTGCCCAGTACATTGCATAGCCTGTACATTGCAGTGCCCAGTACATTGCATAGCCTGTACATTGTAGTGCCCAGTACATTGCATAGCCTGTACATTGTAGTGCCCAGTACATTGCATAGCCTGTACATTGTAGTGCCCAGTACATTGCATAGCCTGTACATTGTAGTGCCCAGTACATTGCATAGCCTGTACATTGTAGTGCCCAGTACATTGCATAGCCTGTACATTGCAGTGCCCAGTACATTGCATAGCCTGTACATTGCAGTGCCCAGTACATTGCATAGCCTGTACATTGCAGTGCCCAGTACATTGCATAGCCTGTACATTGTAGTGCCCAGTACATTGCATAGCCTGTACATTGTAGTGCCCAGCACGTTGTAGTGCCTGTACATTGTAGTTCCCAATACAATGTAAATCCAGTACATTGTAGTGCCCATACATTGTAGTGCCCAGTACATTGTAGTGCCCAGTACATTGTAGTGCCCATACATTGTAGTGCCCAGTACATTGAATCATAGAATCATAGAATATTAGAGCTGGAATGGACCTCCTGGGTCTTCTAGTCCAACCCCTGCTCAAAGCAGGATTCACTAAATCATCCCAGACAGATGTCCGTCCAACCTCTTTATAAAGACTTCCATTGAAGGAGACCCCCCCACCTCTCGTGGCCGCCTGTTCCACTCATTGATCACCCTTCACTGTCAAAAGGTTTTTTCTAATATCTAATCTGTGTCTCCTCCCATCAGTTTCATGCCATTGCTTCCAGTCTTTCCTTGTGAAAATGAGAATAAAACTGATCCCTCTACAGTGTGACAGCCTTTAAGGTATTTGCAGACAGCAATGTACTGGGCACATTGTAGTGTCCAGTACATTGTAGTGCCTGTACATTGTAGTGCCCAGTACATTGTAGTGTCCAGTACATTGTAGTGCCCGTACATTGTAGTGTCCAGTACATTGTAGTGCCCGTACATTGTAGTGCCCAGTACATTGCACTGTCCATACATTGTAGTGCCCAGTACATGGTAGTGCCCATACATTGTAGTGCCCAGTACATTGTAGTGCCCGTAAATTGTAGTGCCCAGTACATTGTACTGCCCATACATTGTAGTGCCCAGTACATTGTAGTGCCCATACATTGTAGTGTCCGGTACATTGTAGTGCCCATACATTGTAGTGCCCAGTACATGGTAGTGCCCATACATTGTAGTGCCCAGTACATGGTAGTGTCTAGTACATTGTAGTACCCATACATTGGGCTCAGCTTGTGCTTCTGGAGACACACTGCCAGTATATTCAATGGAGAAACATATGGAAGCTAACTACAGTTTAGGCAGCTTGAGGCTCAGAAGGGAGGGGGCATTTGGATTTGGGAGCACAGATTTCGCTGTATTTCTTTTGAGGAGCCATGCTGCTTGTCCAGAGCCTTTGTGCTACCAGTAACGTGAAACCCCCCTATATTTCTGTTTACAGGCGATGGATCTGAGCGGAGACTTGTTTTGTTGGGTGAGCTGAAGCTCTCATTGGTGGCATTTTCGGGTCCAGAACATGTTGGATCAGTTCACATTTATCCTGTTCTCTGCTTGGTTTATAGTGATACATTTATAGAGGTAATTTTACATTTTGCTGCTTTTACACAATAAAATGTTATTGAAAAAGGAATAAAGAGCTTTTGCTTTCTTCTTCCTCCACTGACGGGGCTTGCATTTGCCGGACACGTTTTCAGGGACGCCATTTTTATTCTACATTTTGTTATGATGCAAGAATAGTTTTTACCCCTTTCTTTTTTTTTACGCTTGTCACTGCAGGGGTTAAATAGTGTGACAGTTTTATAGAGGAGATATTTCCGAATGCAGCGATACCAAATGTGTGAAATGGATGAGAATCTGCTCTTATAAGCCATAAATGTGTCTGCTCACTGGTCTCATACATTGTAATACACGTGCACTGCAATGTATGAGACCGGTCAGGTCACACTGGGGCAGACCCTGCCTATGCCCGGCGGAGATGGCACCTCCTGCCGATCGAATGCTCTGATTGGATAGTGTCACGCTCCCCGGGTCCTCGGCTCCCCTCCCCGGGTCCTCTGCTCCGCTCCCCGGGTCCTCAGCCCCGCTCCCCGGCTCACCTGCCACGCTCCCCGCTCTCCAGCCTCCGGTGCCCGTCCTTCCCAGGCCCCCTGGTCTCCGATCCCGGCGCCCGACGGCTTCCCAGGCCCTGGCCGGCTCCCCTGCGTCCTCCTCTCAGCTTCCTTCCCTGGCTTCTGGCACCCGGGCTGCGCGCATGCGCATTAGGGCGCGCGTGCGGTCACTGACCCTTTCTTAAAGGGCCAGCGTCCATTAACAGGAAATGAGGCTAAACAGGTACAGGGTATAAAGGGGTTTATTGTCCAAGGGGGCGGGGCCTGATCTTCGTGTTTTCCAAGCTAGGAGTCAGGTCTCCTTGTGTCTTCTTGCCATACTCACGTATCTCTCTTCTAGAGCTGATCCTGCCTTGCCATCCGGTCCTGCTGAATCCCGAACCCCGCACGGTGTCCGTCTGCCATCTGACAGTCCGTACCTTCTCGGATCCCTGCGGTGACCCGTCATCTCGCTCCCAAGGTTCCGGACCCCGCCTGACACCATCTCGGCTTCCGAACCTGAGCTACGTCACCCGGACTACCATCTGTGACTCCGTGGTCCCAGGGACTTCTCCGTTACACTCACTTGCACGGACTGTTCTGCTGCCCATAGTGCTTCAGCTACCGGACTCCTTACCACCATCTTAGAGTTCGGCCCAGTGGATCCACCTCCTGGGTCTGCCCGTCCACCTGGCCCTGACAGTAAGATCAGGCCATGGATCCCGCTGCAGCACTAGCGGCCTTGCAAGAGGAACTCCAACGCCAGCGTGAAGTCCAGACCCGCATGCTGAACTTTATGTCTTCCGTGGACGCCCGCCTGAACACGTTACAAGCGGCAGTTACGCCTTCAGCATCCCGGGCCTCCACTAGTCAATCCACGGCTCCCGCACCCGTGGCAGCTTCTTCGGATGCTTCCAGACTCCGTTTGGCTTCACCGCCTCGTTATGCCGGAGATCCCAAGACCTGCAGGGGCTTCATAAACCAATGTTCCCTTCATTTCACGCAGCTGCCACATCTGTTTGCCTCCGACCAAGCCAAGGTCGCCTTCATAATGTCTCACCTAGAGGGCGAGGCACTGGCGTGGATGAACCCCTTGTGGGAGAAGGAGGACCCTATGACCAAGGATCTTCAAGAGTTCCTGCAGGCCTTTCGCAGCACCTTTGACGAGCCGGGACGCGCCTCTGCGTCTGCTTCATCCCTTCTCCGCTTACGTCAAGGAACACTGACGGTGGGCCAATACGCCATCCGTTTCCGCACTTTGGCTTCAGAACTTGGGTGGAATAATGAGGCCCTAACAGCCGCCTTCTGGGAAGGACTCTCGAGTCGCATCAAAGATGAGTTGGCGGGTCGTGACGTGCCCTCCACCCTAGATGCCCTGATTGCCCTAGCAACTCGAGTGGACATTCGTTTTCAGGAGCGCTCCAAAGAGCTGTCTCGTGAGAGACGTCCGGTACGGCATTCCTCTCCTCCACAGAAGCCCTCCGCACCTCAGTCATCAACAGCTGGGATTCCCGTCCACGAGCCCATGCAGATCGACCGAGTACGGCAGTCTGAACAACGTCGAGCAGAGCGGCTCGCCAAGGGTCTCTGCTTTTACTGCGGAGAGGGCACACACCTCCTACGCTCCTGTCCGGAAAGGCCGGGAAACTCCAAAGCCTAGGGTTGGTAGGAGAGGCCACCCTAGGTGCTGGGACTCTCTCAGACCCGGTTACGTGGACTGTGCAAGTGACAACGGGAGAGACGCGCTTCACGGCTGAGGCATACCTCGACTCTGGAGCAGCAGGCAATTTCATCCAGCAGGCCACGGTGGACAAGTACCAGCTGCCTGTTACTCTACTCGATAAGCCCCTAGTGATTGCCTCTGTGGATGGGAGACCCCTCTCTGATACCATCTCCTGGGTCACCAGGCCGGTCGAACTGCGTATCGGTGCCCTGCACACCGAGAACATCGCTCTCTACGTCCTTCCACACATGTCCCATCAAATCCTGCTGGGACTTCCCTGGTTGCGGACACACGAGCCTTCAGTCAGCTGGGGCACTGGCGAAATCACCCGATGGGGCTCTGCCTGTCATGAGAAGTGTCTGAAGTCCATACAACCCATCCGACGACCTCCGGTTCCAGAGAACCTACCGGAACTGCCCTCGGCCTATTGGTCCTTCGCAGACGTTTTTGACAAGAAGGAGTCTGAGGTACTTCCGCCACACCGTCCCTACGATTGCGCCATCGACCTGCTCCCAGGAACAACACCACCTCGAGGACGGATATATCCGTTGTCTCCAGCCGAAACCAGGGCCATGTCTACCTACATCACAGACAGCCTGGCACGGGGATTCATCCGGAGATCCTCCTCTCCTGCTGGAGCAGGCTTCTTCTTCGTAAAGAAGAAAGAGGGCGACTTACGCCCATGCATAGACTACCGGGGATTGAATCAGATCACCGTAAAAAACAAGTACCCTCTGCCGCTCATCCCCGAATTGTTCGACCGGCTCAGAGGAGCCCGTGTGTTCACCAAACTGGATCTTCGGGGTGCCTACAACCTAGTACGTATCCGCTCTGGGGACGAATGGAAGACCGCGTTTAATACTCGCGATGGGCACTATGAATACTGCGTGATGCCCTTTGGCCTGTGTAACGCACCAGCAGTCTTCCAAGAATTGGTGAACGACATTTTCCGGGACCTCCTCTACATCTGTGTAGTAGTTTATCTGGATGACATCCTTGTCTTCTCTCCGGACCTCCAGACCCACAGAGAGAACGTACAGCTGGTTCTACAAAGACTGAGAGAGAATCGTCTCTACGCCAAATATGAGAAGTGTGTCTTTGAGCAGTCTTCTCTCCCTTTCCTGGGATACATCATCTCGGGTACTGGACTGCAGATGGATCCAAAGAAGGTCTCCTCCATTCTCAACTGGCCTCCCCCTTCTGGACTGAAGGCAATCCAACGGTTCCTGGGATTCGCCAACTACTACCGCCAGTTTATTCCTCACTTCTCGGCTCTGACTGCTCCTCTCTCCGCTTTGACTAATCCAAAGGACTGGTCACCTGCGGCCGACGCCGCGTTTTGCTCTCTGAAGCGAGCATTTGCCTCCTCTCCTGTACTCCACCGACCGGAATTAAACCGCCAGTTCACCTTGGAGGTGGATGCCTCCTCCTCGGGAGCCGGAGCAGTGCTCATGCAGAAGTCCTCCTCCGGTAAGATGGTGACTTGCGGTTTCTTCTCCAAGAGCTTCTCAGCGCCTGAACGTAATTACACCATCGGTGACCGAGAACTATTGGCGGTCAAACTGGCTCTGGAGGAGTGGCGCTACCTCCTGGAAGGAGCAGTGTACCCCGTGATTATCTACACGGACCACAAGAACCTGGAATACCTGCGGTCCGCTCAGCGACTGAACCCACGGCAAGCCAGGTGGTCCTTGTTCTTTGCCAGGTTTGATTTCCAGCTCCATTTCCGACCCGCGGACAAGAATGTACGCGCTGATGCCTTGTCTAGGTCTTTTATGCCCATGGAGCAGGAGGAAGAGACTACCCAACCTATCATCCCTCCTAGCAAGATTATTCCGGTGGCTCCTGTCACCCTGGCCCAGATACCGCCCGGGAAGACCTATGTCTCTGAGACAGACAGGCAAAAAGTGTTACACTGGGGTCATGCCTCAAAAACAGCCGGTCATGCAGGCCAGAAGAGAACATGGGGTGCGATTGTACGCCATTACTGGTGGCCATCCCTTCGCACGGACGTCGCTGCTTTTGTCTCTGCCTGCTCCTCTTGTGCCAGGAACAAGACGCCCAAACACCTGCCCTATGGCCGTCTTCTGCCTCTGCCCATACCCTCAGTTCCGTGGCAACACATAGCGATGGACTTTATTACGGACTTGCCGTTATCCTCCGGGCACACAGTCATATGGGTCGTGGTGGATCGGTTCTCCAAAATGGCTCACTTCGTCCCTATGGCCGGACTGCCTTCTGCTCAGGAACTCGCGGAAGCCTATATACATCACATCTTCCGCTTGCATGGCTTTCCATCCCACATCGTGTCCGACAGGGGAACTCAGTTCACCTCCCGTTTCTGGAGGGCGCTCTGCAAACATCTAGGAGTGACTCTGGACTTTTCCTCTGCTTACCATCCTCAGTCTAATGGCCAAGTGGAGAGGGTCAATCAAATCTTGACCTCCTTCTTACGTCACTATGTCAACGCCCATCACGACGACTGGTCCACGCTTCTGCCTTGGGCTGAATTCTCCCATAACCACCACATCAGTGAGTCATCCTCCAAATCTCCCTTCCATGTCGTTTACGGACTTCAGCCCTCCGTCCCATTGCCTATATCCCCTTCTTCGGATGTCCCTGCTGCTGATACTGTAGCCCGTGACTTCGCTACCATTTGGGACTCTGTCAAGGCGTCCCTTGGGCGCGCTTCCCAGCGGATGAAGAAACACGCTGACAAGAGGCGTCTGGACCCTCCGTGTTTCTCTCCTGGTGACCTGGTCTGGCTTGCTTCCCAGTACATCCGATTGAAGATACCATCCTACAAGCTGGGTCCTCGCTACATCGGGCCATTTAAGGTCCTCAGCAAGATCAATGAGGTCTCCTACAAACTGCGGCTTCCGGCCACGATGAGGATACCCAACTCCTTCCACGTCTCTCTGCTCAAGCCGGTTTTCCTTGGTCCCTTCTCCGCTGCTGCCAGTCCGGCTCCTCCTCCTATTGCTGAGGACGACATCTATGCGGTAAGGGATATCGTGGCCATGAAGACCGTTCGAGGCCGACAGTTCTTCCTGGTGGACTGGGAAGGGTATGGTCCTGAGGATAGGTCCTGGGAGCCCAGGGAGAACGTGGGCACTCCCCTGATCCGTGCCTTCATGTCCCGGTCGCGGGGAGGGGGGCGTGGGGGGGGGGGTACTGTCACGCTCCCCGGGTCCTCGGCTCCCCTCCCCGGGTCCTCTGCTCCGCTCCCCGGGTCCTCAGCCCCGCTCCCCGGCTCACCTGCCACGCTCCCCGCTCTCCAGCCTCCGGTGCCCGTCCTTCCCAGGCCCCCTGGTCTCCGATCCCGGCGCCCGACGGCTTCCCAGGCCCTGGCCGGCTCCCCTGCGTCCTCCTCTCAGCTTCCTTCCCTGGCTTCTGGCACCCGGGCTGCGCGCATGCGCATTAGGGCGCGCGCGCGGTCACTGACCCTTTCTTAAAGGGCCAGCGTCCATTAACAGGAAATGAGGCTAAACAGGTACAGGGTATAAAGGGGTTTATTGTCCAAGGGGGCGGGGCCTGATCTTCGTGTTTTCCAAGCTAGGAGTCAGGTCTCCTTGTGTCTTCTTGCCATACTCACGTATCTCTCTTCTAGAGCTGATCCTGCCTTGCAATCCGGTCCTGCTGAATCCCGAACCCCGCACGGTGTCCGTCTGCCATCTGACAGTCCGTACCTTCTCGGATCCCTGCGGTGACCCGTCATCTCGCTCCCAAGGTTCCGGACCCCGCCTGACACCATCTCGGCTTCCGAACCTGAGCTACGTCACCCGGACTACCATCTGTGACTCCGTGGTCCCAGGGACTTCTCCGTTACACTCACTTGCACGGACTGTTCTGCTGCCCATAGTGCTTCAGCTACCGGACTCCTTACCACCATCTTAGAGTTCGGCCCAGTGGATCCACCTCCTGGGTCTGCCCGTCCACCTGGCCCTGACAGATAGTCCGAGTAACTGGCCAATCACAGTGACCAGAGACCGCTGTAATTGGTCCCTGGACCGCTAGTCGTGCCGGTCAGCTGGCGCGGAGCTGTCACTGTGCGTTTTCCATGACAGTGGGAATCCATAATGAGATCCCGCTTGCTGTAATGCTGCCCGAATCCCGCGTCCGTCCGGCTCCGACATTCTAAACACCAGTGATTCAAACTTAAACTGGGGTAATATATAATTGAAAGTGCATCCGGGGCCGCAGTGATTAGTCACAGGGGGAAGTCTGTGCCGGCCCGACCAGACCCGATGTGTTACATTCCTGGGGCACGTAGATCGGGCGGCATCAGTCACCTGACGGCATCCCTTTACACTGACTCCAATGCAGCCCCATTATTAGGTGGCAATCTTTCCTTCTACCATCTCAGGTCCTTCAGGTGGAGCCACGTGGCAGCCACGTGCCCCTCGGTTGTGGATGAGGTCAATCTGCTCTCTCCGATCACTCAGGGCTGATAATGCTGGGAAACTCAAAATGTGACTATGCATCCTCGTTACCAGACGGGCGCTAATCAGTACAAGGTGAAGACACCTGCCCCGGGGCTGACGGGACGTCTCCATGTCACAGGCCTCACAGGACAATGGAAGGACAATACTTTCCATGTCGCAGGATCGGACGCACCGCCGGTGAAGGAAGGGGCTGAAGAAGGGCGTCTGTCCATCACTGACCACTGACAGGAGAGGCAGGGGCCGTACAAGCACCATTAGCAGAAAGAAGGGCGCATAGGCGGGTTATAATGAGGGCAATCTGGGCTACTATTGGGGGCCCGGGGATCCAGGGGGCCCGCGGCCAGATTGCCCTCATTATAATGCATATATGGGCTGGGAGCTTTCCTGGACCTCCGCTACCGGCAACACAGAATAGCAGCTGCAGGAGAGCTCCGGCCACCTCCTCTGTGACGTGGCGGTGCGATAACATCATCAGCCGCCGGCCGCATGTATACAGGACGTGTGAGGACTCATACTGTATATAGGGGCTATGTGGGGGCTCACACTGTATATAGAGGGCTCATACTGTATATAGGGGCTATGTGGGGGCTCATAGTGTATATAGGAGACTATGTGGGGCTCATACTGTATATAGGAGGCTATGTGGGGGCTCATACTGTATATAGGAGGCTATGTGGGGGCTCATACTGTATATAGGAGACTATGTGGGGCTCATACTGTATATAGGGGGCTATGTGGTGGCTCATACTGTATATAGGAGGCTATGTGGGGGCTCATACTGTATATAGAGGGCTCATACTGTATATAGGAGGCTATGTGGGGGCTCACACTGTATATAGAGGGCTCATACTGTATATAGGGGCTATGTCGGTGCTCACACTGCATATACGAGGCTTTGTGAGGCTCATACTGTATATAGGAGGATATGTGGGGGCTCCTACTGTATATAGGAGGCTATGTGGGGGCTCATACTGTATATAGGAGGCTATGTGGGGGCTCATACTGTATATAGGAGGCTATGTGGGGGCTCATACTGTATATAGGAGGCTATGTGGGGGCTCACACTGTATATAGAGGGCTCATACTGTATATAGGGGCTATGTGGGGGCTCACACTGTATATAGAGGGCTCATACTGTATATAGGAGGCTATGTGGGGGCTCCTACTGTATATAGGAGGCTATGTGGGTGCTCATACTGTATATAGGAGGCTATGTGGGGGCTCATACTGTATATAGGAGGCTATGTGGGAGCTCATACTGTATATAGGAGGCTATGTGGGGGCTCACACTGTATATAGAGGGCTCATACTGTATATAGGGGCTATGTGGGGGCTCACACTGTATATAGAGGGCTCATACTGTATATAGGAGGCTATGTGGGGGCTCATACTGTATATAGGAGGCTATGTGAGGGCTCATACTGTATATAGGGAGCTATGTGGAGGCTCATACTGTATATAGGAGGCTATGTGGGGGCTCATATTGTATATAGGGGCTATGTGAGGCTCATACTGTATATAGGAGGCTATGTGGGGGCTCACACTGTATATAGAGGGCTTATACTGTATATAGGGGCTATGTGGGGCTCATACTGTATATAGGAGGCTATGTGGGGGATCATGCTGTATATAGGAGGCTATGTGGGGCTCATACCGTATATAGGAGGCTATGTGGAGGCTCATACTGTATATAGGAGGCTATGTGAGGCTCATACTGTATATAGGAGGCTATGTGGGGCTCATACTGTATATAGGAGACTATGTGAGGGCTCATACTGTATATAGGAGGCTATGTGGAGGCTCATACTGTATATAGGAGGCTATGTGAGGCTCATACTGTATATAGGAGGCTATGTGGGGCTCATACTGTATATAGGAGGCTATGTGAGGGCTCATACTGTATATAGGAGGCTATGTGAGGCTCATACTGTATATAGGGAGCTGTGTGGAGGCTCATACTGTTTATAGGAGGCTATGTGAGGGCTCATACTGTATATAGGAGGCTATCTGGGGGCTCATACCGTATATAGGAGGCTATGTGAGGGATCATACTGTATATAGGGAGCTATGTGGGGCTCACTGTATATAGGGGCTATGTGAGGCTCATACTGTATATAGGAGGCTATGTGGGGGCTCATACTGTATATAGGGAGCTATGTGGGGGCTCATACTGTATATAGGGAGCTATGTGGGGGTTCATACTGTATATAGGGAGCTATGTGGGAGCTCATACTGTATATAGAAGGCTATGTGGAGGCTCATACTGTATATAGGAGGCTACGTGAGGGCTCATACTGTATATAGGAGGCTATGAGGGGGCTCATACTGTATATAGGAGGCTATGTGAGGGCTCATACTGTATATAGGAGGCTATGTGGGGGCTCATACTGTATATAGGGAGCTATGTGGGGCTCATACTGTATATAGGAGGCTATGTGAGGGCTCATACTGTATATAGGAGGCTATGTGGGGGCTCATACTGTATATAGGAGGCTATGTGAGGGCTCATACCATATATAGGAGGCTATGTGGGAGCTCATACTGTATATAGGGAGCTATGTGGGGCTCATACTGTATATAGGAGGCTATGTGAGGCTCATACTGTATATAGGGAGCTATGTGGAGGCTCATACTGTATATAGGAGGCTATGTGGGAGCTCATACTGTATATAGGAGGCTATGTGGGGGCTCATACTGTATACAGGAGGCTATGTGGGGGCTCATACTGTATATAGGAGGCTATGTGAGGGCTCATACTGTATATAGGGAGCTATGTGGGTGCTCATACTGTATATATGGAGCTATGTGGGGGCTCATACTGTATATAAGGAGCTATGTGGGAGCTCATACTGTATATAGGGAGCTATGTGGGGGCTCATACTGTATATAGGGAGCTATGTGGGGGCTCATACTGTATATAGGGAGCTATGTGGGGGCTCATACTGTATATAGGGAGCTATGTGGGGGCTCATACTGTATATAGGGAGCTATGTGGGGGCTCATACTGTATATAGGGAGCTATGTGGAGGCTCATACTGTATATAGGAGGCTATGTGGAGGCTCATACTGTATATAGGAGGCTATGTGAGGGCTCATACTGTATATAGAGGGCTATGTGGGGGCTCATACTGTATATAGGAGGCTATGTGGAGGCTCATACCGTATATAGGAGGCTATGTGGAGGCTCACACTGTATATAGGAGGCTATGTGAGGGCTCATACTGTATATAGGAGGCTATGTGGGGGCTCATACTGTATATAGGAGGCTATGTGGGGGCTCATACTGTATATAGGAGGCTATGTGAGGGCTCATACTGTATATAGGGAGCTATGTGGAGGCTCATACTGTATATAGGAGGCTATGTGAGGGCTCATACTGTATATAGGGAGCTATGTGGGTGCTCATACTGTATATAGGGAGCTATGTGGGGGCTCATACTGTATATAGGGAGCTATGTGGAGGCTCACACTGTATATAGGAGGCTATGTGAGGGCTCATACTGTATATAGGGAGAAAAGGAAGGGAGCCAGCACTGCTCATGAATGGCATGCAACAATGAAGAAATAAAAAGTGTAATATTCACAAATTCGTTCCTACTGTAAAAATTCAATGAGATTTTTTTGCAAATGATTGATCAATGATTTGAGCCCCCCTGCCCCGTCACGGCAAATCTCTATAGGGGGGTCCCTAACGCTATATTATAAATTATTATGTACCATAAGGTCTCATATATATATGCGCAGGACCATATAAAGACAACACTTACCTGAGACATGTCTGAACCGCTCCCATGCTACCAGGACTGACAACCGCGAATAAATGCAGCCCAGGTGCCAGTGTGTGTGGCAGAACCACACACACCAGCACAATGTCAGGACTGGCCCTCACAGTGCCAGACCAGCAAACATATATGGTCCTGCACATCACACGAGACCACATGGTACGCATGTATATTATATACTGTAGTGTAGGGACCCCCTTTTAGAGATTTGCCGTGACGGGGCAGGGGGGCTCAAATCATTGATCAATTATTTGCCAAAAATCTCATTGAATTGATACAGTAGGAATGAATTTGTGAATGTTACACTTTTTATTTTGTCATACTTGCATCCCATTCACAGGCAGTGCTGGCTCCCCCCCATTTTTCTCGTTTACTGGTCAGGCGGTTGACCACCGCCATGCCGCGCACGCCCAGTGTGGCAAATTCCTTCTGTCACCATCAAAATTTATGTTTGGTGCCTGTTCACATGCAGCCACCGCCTCCTGTTCCATAGGCATTAATACTTAAGCACCACCTGCCTGGGGCTGTTCCGCCCTTCATCCATGTCTGCTGGTCTGACACTGCGGGGGCTAGTTCAGACATTGTGCTAGTGGCAGGCACCTGGACTGCCTCTCTATTCGCAGTTGTCAGCCCATGCAGCATGGGAGCGGTTCTGACACTTCTCAGGTAGGTGGTGTTCCTATATGGTCCTGCACATCACACGAGACCACATGGTACGCATGTATATTATATACTGTAGTGTAGGGACCCCCCTTATAGAGATTTGCCGTGACGGGGCAGGGGGGCTCAAATCATTGATCAATTATTTGCCAAAAATCTCATTGAATTGATACAGTAGGAATGAATTTGTGAATGTTACACTTTTTATTTTGTCATACTTGCATCCCATTCACAGGCAGTGCTGGCTCCCCCCCATTTTTCTTGTATATAGGGAGCTATGTGGGTGCTCATACTGTATATAGGGAGCTATGTGGGGGCTCATACTGTATATAGGGAGCTATGTGGGGGCTCATACTGTATATAGGAGGCTATGTGAGGGCTCATACTGTATATAGGGAGCTATGTGGGGGCTCATACTGTATATAGGGAGCTATGTGGGGGCTCATACTGTATATAGGAGGCTATGTGAGGGCTCATACTGTATATAGAGGGCTATGTGGGGGCTCATACTGTATATAGGAGGCTATGTGGTGGCTCATACCGTATATAGGAGGCTATGGGGGGTGCATACTGTATATAGGAGGCTATGTGAGGGCTCATACTGTATATAGAGGGCTATGTGGGGGCTCATACTGTATATAGGAGGCTATGTGGAGGCTCATACCGTATATAGGAGGCTATGTGGAGGCTCACACTGTATATAGGAGGCTATGTGAGGGCTCATACTGTATATAGGAGGCTATGTGGGGGCTCATACTGTATATATGGAGCTATGTGGGGGCTCATACTGTATATAGGAAGCTATGTGAGGGCTCATACTGTATATAGGAGGCTATGTGGGGGCTCATACTGTATATAGGAGGCTATGTGGGGGCTCATACTGTATATAGGAGGCTATGTGGGGGCTCATACTGTATATAGGAGGCTATGTGGGGGCTCATACTGTATATAGGGAGCTATGTGGGGGCTCATACTGTATCTAGGGAGCTATGTGGGAGCTCATACTGTATATAGGAGGCTATGTGGGGGCTCATACTGTATATAGGGGCTATGTGGGGGTTAATACTGTATATAGGAGGGGAGTCAGTATACTTAATTCTGCTTAATATTAAGTGATACAATTAATATATGATAATAATTACGGTATAAATAATAATATTGAGCAGTGTTAATTTAATGAGCCGTGTATCTAATCCAGTCCTGTGTGATACCATCCGCTGAGCTGTGTATCTAATCCTCTCCTGTGTGATACTGTCTGCTGAGCCGTGTATCTAATTCTCTCCTGTGTGATACCATCCGCTGAGAAGTGTATCTAATCCTCTCCTGTGTGATACTGTCTGCTCAGCCATGTATCTAATCCTCTCCTGTGTGATACTGTCTGCTGAGCCATGTATCTAATCCTATCCTGTGTGATACCATCCGCTGAGCAGTGTATCTAATCCTATACTGTGTGATACTGTCTGCTGAGCCGTGTATCTAATACTCTCCTGTGTGATACTGTCTGCTGAGCTATGTATCTAATCCTCTCCTGTGTGATACTGTCTGCTGAACTGTGTATCTAATCATATCCTGTGTGATACTGTCTGCTGAGCCGTGTATCTAATCCTGTCCTGTGTGATACTGTCTGCTGAGCTGTGTATCTAATCCTATCCTGTGTGATACTGTCTGCTGCGCCGTGTATCTAATCCTGTCCTGTGTGATACTGTCTGCTGAGCTGTGTATCTAATCCTATCCTGTGTGATACTGTCGGCTGAGCCGTGTATCTAAACCTGTCCTGTGTGATACTGTCTGCTGAGCTGTGTATCTTATCCTCTCCTGTGTGATACTGTCTGCTGAGCTGTGTATTTAATCCTATCCTGTGTGATACCATCCGCTGAGCAGTGTATCTAATCCTATACTGCGTGATACTGTCTGCTGAACCGTGTATCTAATCCTGTCCTGTGTGATAGTCTGCTGAGCTATGTATCTAATCCTCTCCTGTGTGATACTGTCTGCTGAGCTGTGTATCTAATCCTATCCTATGTGATACCATCCGCTGAGCTGTGTATCTAATCCTCTTCTGTGTGATACTGTCGGCCGAGCTGTGTATCTAATCCTCTCCTGTGTGATACTGTCAGCTGAGCTGTGTATCTAATCCTCTCCTGTGTGATACTGTCTGCTGAGCTGTGTATCTAATCCTATCCTATGTGATACCATCCACTGAGAAGTGTATCTAATCCTCTCCTGTGTGATACTGTCTGCTGAGCCGTGTATCTAATCCTCTCCTGTGTGATATTGTCTGCTGAGCCGTGTATCTAATCCTGTCCTGTGTGATACTGTCTGCTGAGCTGTGTATCTAATCCTCTCCTGTGTGATACTGTCTGCTGAGCTGTGTATCTAATCCTCTCCTGTGTGATACTGTCTGCTTAGCTGTGTATCTAATCCTCTCCTGTGTGATACTGTCTGCTGAGCCGTGTATCTAATGCCATCCTGTGTGATACTGTCTGCTGAACTGTGTATCTAATCCTCTCCTGTGTGATACTGTCTGCTGAGCTGTGTATCTAATCTTCTCCTGTGTGATACTGTCTGCTGAGCCGTGTATCTAATCCTCTCCTGTGTGATACTGTCTGCTGAGCCGTGTATCTAATCCTGTCCTGTGTGATACTGTCTGCTGAGCTGTGTATCTAATCCTCTCCTGTGTGATACTGTCTGCTTAGCTGTGTATCTAATCCTCTCCTGTGTGATACTGTCTGCTGAGCCATGTATCTAATCCTCTCCTGTGTGATACTGTCTGCTGAGCTGTGTATCTAATCCTCTCCTGTGTGATACTGTCTGCTTAGCTGTGTATCTAATCCTCTCCTGTGTGATACTGTCTGCTGAGCTGTGTATCTAATCCTCTCCTGTGTGATACTGTCTGCTGAGCGGTGTATCTAATCCTCTCCTGTGTGATACTGTCTGCTGAGCTGTGTATCTAATCCTCTCCTGTGTGATACTGTCTGCTGAGCTGTGTATCTAATCCTCTCCTGTGTGATACTATCTGCTGAGCTGTGTATCTAATCCTCTCCTGTGTGATACTGTCTGCTTAGCTGTGTATCTAATCCTGTCCTGTGTGATACTGTCTGCTGAGCTGTGTATCTAATCCTCTCCTGTGTGATACTGTCTGCTGAGCTGTGTATCTAATCCTCTCCTGTGTGATACTGTCTGCTGAGCCGTGTATCTAATCCTCTCCTGTGTGATACTGTCTGCTGAGCTGTGTATCTAATCCTCTCCTGTGTGATACAGTCTGCTGAGCCGTGTATCTAATCCTCTCCTGTGTGATACTGTCTGCTGAGCTGTGTATCTAATCCTCTCCTGTGTGATACTGTCTGCTGAGCCGTGTATCTAATCCTCTCCTGTGTGATACTGTCTGCTGAGCCGTGTATCTAATCCTGTCCTGTGTGATACACTCTGCAGTGGGAGGAGCCTGATTGTGGGGGGATGGGAGGCCGGGTGCTGGTTGGGGGTGACCTCTCCCCCATTATGATTGGGGTACATGCTACAGCAGCTGCACAAAGTATATGCCACCCACGCCCCATAAACTGCATAACACACTGTGCCGACACCTCAGCGACACGTCTCCTGCAGGTTCACATTCCCCTGTGGACAAATAAGCTCCACAGTAACCACAACAGGGCGGATACCGGGGCCGATGTCTCCAGGGGCCACAGGGCGCAACGTACTGCAAGGCTTAACGGGCCGGCGCCGCACTACTCTCCCTCCACGGCCGGTGTCTGCTCAGTACCCACTCACTAACCCCTCAGTGTCTGCTCAGTACCCACTCACTAACCCCTCAGGGTCTGCTCAGTACCCACTCACTAACCCCTCAGGGTCTGCTCAGTACCCACTCAATAACCCCTCAGTGTCTGCTCAGTACCCACTCACTAACCCCTCAGTGTCTGTTCAGTACCCGCTGGGTGCCTGCTCTCCACCGCTATATAATGTTCTTCCATGTCACTGCATACAGTAAAAATAAATAAATAAAACAATTGTCGTAGGGTCCCCCCTCTATTGATACCTGCACAGATAAAGCCACAGCTACAGGCTGCAGCCCCCCGCCCTGCGCTTATCTTGGCTGTATATCAAAATAAGAGGAACCGCATGTGGCTTTAAAAAAACAGCGTGCGGTCTGCCCCACTTTGGAAACCAGCCATGATAAAGCCCGACAGCTGGGGGCTGGTATTCTTAGGCTGGGGAGACCCATAGTTATTGGGTGCCCCCCAGCCTTAAAATAGCAGCCTGCAGCTGCCCAGAATTGTCACATTCATTAGATGTGACAACCCCAGCACTTTACTTGGCTCTTCCCGATTGCCATGGTGTGGTGGCAATCGGGGTACTTAAGGGATTAATGGCAGCCCACAGCTGTCACTAAGCCCTAGATTAGAAATGGCAGGTGTCTATGAGACACCCCCATCACTAATCTGTAAGTGAAAATAAATAAAGGATTTTTTTCGGTGTTTGTGTTTATTTGAAATAAAATACAAAAAAAACCCCTTTATTAACCCCCAAAACACCCAGGTCCGGCATAATCACATGAAGTCCCATGACGATTCCAGCTCTGCTACATGTAAAGTCACATCGCACGATCATAGCACATGAACGCCTGCTATGAGGTTCCCGCAGTGACATCACTCAGGTTAGCCGCAGTCATGGCTGGAGGTTCCCGCTGTCCTCCACTGTGACTTCAGGCAAGTTGACCACCTGAGTTCACTGAGGTCCCCTGAGGTCAGGTCACCTGCAGTTAAAGGTGGAGGACCATGGGAGCCTCCAGCCATAACCACGGCTAGCCTGAGTGATGTCACCGCTGATCGCGCTGCTCATTCATTCTCTACCTGAACCTCACAGCGTTTGGTCAGGTTCCATGATCGTGTGTCTATGACTCAGATGTATAAGAGGTGAAGCATCGTGGGACCTCGTGTGGATTACGTCGGACCTGCAGGGGTGTTTTGGGGTTAATAAAGAGGTGAGAGGGTGTTTTTTTGTATTTTATTTGAAATAAAGGATTGTTTCTATGTTTGTGTTTATTTCTTTCCACTTACAGATTAGTGATGGGGGACTCATAGACGCTGCTATTACTAATCTAGGGCTTAGTGGCAGCTGTGGGCCGCTATTAACCTGTTAATCACTCCGACTGCCACCGCACCAGGGCAATTGGGAAGAACCGGGTAAAGTTTTGGGGTTGTTGCATCTAATGGATGCAATAATCCTGAGCAGCTGCAGGCTGCTAATTTTAGGCTGGGGGGCTCCCAATAACCGTGGGTCTCCCCAGTCTGAAAATACCAGCCCCCAGCTGTCGGGCTTTATTTTGCCTGGTTATCAAAATTAGGGGGGACCGCATGCTGTCTTTTTTTTGTTTTAATTTTTTCAAATAATTAAAAAAATAAATAAAAAAAGCCGCATGCGGTTCCTCTTATTTTGATACACAGCCAAGATAAGCGCAGGGCGGGGGGCTGCAGCCTGTAGCCGTGGCCTTATCTGTGCTGGTATCAATTTTTGAACTTTAATTATTTTACTGTACAATATAGACCTGCGATTGGAAGCCTCTGTCTGACTGCAGCCAATCACAGCCGCTGGTGGGCGGGGAAGCAGTGAATATGTTGAGCCTAATGAGCGGCACTGAAGAAAAATGAGCGGCCACTGCAGCAGTTATCAGTGAGTATGAAGCGCCTGCTCCTACCCTTAGCCTCGGATTCTGGTCCCCATAGATTATATGGTGACCGGCATCCGGCCAGATACCCGCGATCAATCCCCCGCTGACCCGAGTCTTCCGAAACGCAGGGACAAAACGCAAAAAGATGAATGTGCTGCAGTTTACAGACGTTTGTGCGCACGGCAAATCCGACTTCTCATAGACTTTGCTGGGAAGTCAACAAAACTGCACCAAAAAATGCGACAAAAAAAGCAACGTGTGCACACGGCCTAACGAGTCAGGAAAAGTCGCAGAAAACTCCACAAGAGAGCGACGAAGGGGAGAAGGGGCGAAGCGGAGCCGAAACGTCAGGAAGAGGGAAAATAAAGGGTCCGTCTATAGGGACGATATGTGGGCCCCCGGGGCTGAGGATACTATGGGGCCCCCGGGGCTGAGGATACTATGGGGGCCCCTGGGGCTGAGGATACTATGGGGGCCCCCGGGAATGAGGATACTATGGGGTCCCCTGGGGCCTGAGGATACTATGGGGGGCCCCCGGGGCTGAGGATACAATGGGGGCCCCAGGGGCTGAGGATACTATGGGGGCCCCAGGGGCTGAGGATACTATGGGGTCCCCTGGGGCTGAAGATACTATGGGGGCCCCCGGGGCTGAGGATACAATGGGGGCCCCAGGGGGCTGAGGATACTATGGGGGCCCCAGGGGCTGAGGATACTATGGGGGCCCCAGGGGCTGAGGATACTATGGGGGCCCCCGGGGCTGAGGATACTATGGGGGCCCCCGGGGCTGAGGATACAATGGGGGCCCTGGGGCTGAGGATACTATGGGGGCCCCCGGGAATGAGGATACTATGGGGTCCCCCGGGGCTGAGGATACTATGGGGGCCCCAGGGGCTGAGGATACAATGGGGGCCCCAGGGGCTGAGGATACTATGGGGGCCCCAGGGGGCTGAGGATACTATGGGGTCCCCTGGGGCTGAAGATACTATGGGGGCCCCAGGGGCTGAGGATACTATGGGGGCCCCAGGGGCTGAGGATACTATGGGGGCCCCAGGGGCTGAGAATACTATGGGGGCCCCAGGGGCTGAGGATACTATGGGGGCCCCCGGGCTGAGGATACTATGGGGGCCCCCGGGGCTGAGGATACTATGGGGGCCCCCGGGGCCGAGGATGAGGATACTATGGGGGCCCCCGGGGCTGAGGATACTATGGGGGCCCTTGGGCCGAGGATGAGGATACTATGGGGACCCCCGGGGCTGAGGATACTATGGGGGCCCCAGGGGCCGAGGATGAGGATACTATGGGGGCCCCCGGGGCTGAGGATACTATGGGGGCCCCCGGGGCCGAGGATGAGGATACTATGGGGGCCCCGGGGCTGAGGATACTATGGGGGCCCCCGGGGCTGAGGATACTATGGGGGCCCCCGGGGCCGAGGATGAGGATACTATGGGGGCCCCCGGGGCTGAGGATACTATGGGGGCCCCCGGGCCGAGGATGAGGATACTATGGGGACCCCCGGGGCTGAGGATACTATGGGGGCCCCAGGGGCCGAGGATGAGGATACTATGGGGGCCCCCGGGGCTGAGGATACTATGGGGCCCCGGGGCCGAGGATGAGGATACTATGGGGGCCCCGGGCTGAGGATACTATGGGGGCCCCCGGGCCGAGGATGAGGATACTATGGGGACCCCCGGGGCTGAGGATACTATGGGGGCCCCAGGGGGTGAGGATACTATGGGGGCCCCCGGGAATGAGGATACTATCGGGGCCCCCGGGGTCGAGGATGAGGATACTATGGGGGGCACCGGGGCTGGGGATGAGGATATTATGGGGGCCCCGGGGATGAGGATATTATGGGGGCCCCAGGGATCATAGTATCCTAGTATCATAGTTTTTAAGGTTGAAGGGAGACTCTAAGTCCATCTAGTTCAACCCGTAGCCTAACATGTTGATCCAGAGGAAGGCAAAAACCCCAATGTGGCAAACAAGTTCCAATGGGGAAAAAATTTCCTTCCTGACTCCACATCCGGCAATCAGACTAGTTCCCTGATCAATACCCTGTCATAAAATCTAATATACATAACTGGTTATATTAAATTTTTCAAGAAAGGCATCCAGGCTCTGCTTAAATGTTAGTAGTGAATCACTCATTACAACATCATGTGGCAGAGAGTTCCATAGTCTCACTGCTCGTACAGTAAAGAATCCTCGTCTGTGATTATGATTAAACCTTCTTTCCTCAAGACGTAGCGGATGCCCCCGTGTTCCAGTCGCAGGCCTAGGTGTAAAAAGATCTTTGGAAAGGTCTCTGTACTGTCCCCTCATATATTTATACATTGTGATTAGATCTCCCCTAAGCCTTCGTTTTTCCAGACTAAATAACCCCAAGTTTAATAACCTGTCTTCGTATTGCAGCCCCCCCCATTCCTCTAATAATCTTGGTCGCTCTTCTTTGCACCCTCTCCAGTTCAGCTATGTCCTTCTTATATATCGGTGACCAGAATTGTACACAGTATATAAGTGCGGTCGCACTAGTGACTTGTACAGAGGTAGAACTATATTTTTTTCATGAACACTTCTACCTCTTTTAATACATCCCATTATTTTATTAGCCCTGGCAGCAGTTGCCTGACACTGTCCACTAAAGTGAAGTTTACCATCCCCCCATACACCCAAGTCTTTTTCTGTGTCTGTTTTACCCAGTGTTCTACAATTAAGTACATAATCATAAATGTTATTTCCTCTACCCAAGTGCATGACCTTACATTTATCTACATTAAACTTCAATTGCCACTTCTCAGCCCAATCCTCCAATTTACATAAATCTCCCTGTAATATAAAATGATCCTCCTCTGTATTGATTACCCTGCAGAGTTTAGTATCATCTGCAAATATTGAAATTCTACTCCGCATGCCCCCAACAAGGTCATTTATAAATATGTTGAAAAGAAGCGGGCCCAATACTGACCCCTGTGGTACCCCACTATGAACTGAGACCCAGTCCGAGTACGTACCATTAATAACCACCCTTTGTTTCCTATCACTGAGCCAGTTTTTAACCCAGTTACACATATTTTCCCCTATCCCCATTATTCTCATTTTATGTACCAACCTTTTGTGTGGCACCGGATCAAAAGCTTTTGAAAAGTCCATATACACAACATCCACTGCATTTCCCTGGTCCAGGCTTGAACTTACCTCTTCATAGAAGCTGATCAGTGTGACAGGATCGATCCCTCATAAACCCATGTTGATACTCTGTCATAAGGTTATTTTTCTTGAGATACTCCAGTATAGCATCTCTCAAGAAACCCTCAAGGATTTTACCACCCGTAGAGGCTAAACTTACCGGCCTATAATTTCCCGGCTCAGTTTTTGTCCCCTTTTTGAATATTGGCACCACATTTGCTATGCGCCAGTCCTGCGGTACCGACCCTGTTATTAAGGAATCTGAGAAGATTAAAAATAATGGTCTATCTATCACACAACTCAATTCCTGTAGTACTCTGGGGTGTATGCCATCCGGGCCCGGAGATTTGTCAACCTTAGTGATTTCGAGGCGGCGGCGTACTTCCTGCTGGGTTAAGCAGGTAATATTCAAGGGTGAATTTATGGTATCACTGGTCATGTCATCTGCCATGGCATT